>NC_053170.1:19995781-20288281 GCF_016835505.1 Polypterus senegalus | reverse complement strand
TTGGCCTTGCTGTTTCCATACTTTTGGAGGGGACTGTATGTTTTGAGTATCTAATCTCATCTGCCTTAGCTCTGCTTAGAAAATCTACATAAGCAACTGTATAATGCATTGTCTTGTAATGTGCCCCAGGATGTTGCTCATTTTAGCAAGCAGCTACATACAAATAAATGATGGCTTTTTTACAGGTTTATGTGAAAACAGAAAAAAAACACCGTTTTAATCAGTACCCACACAAAAACCAATACAAACACTTTCTGGTTAACTTTATGCTTCCAATCATTTTATTTCACATAAAGGCATTTTACAAAACTGTAGATCACCGGTATGCCCTGTCATTGGGGAAATGGGTCCAACACAACCAAAAGAAATATTAAAACATGATTAGAAATATGCTGCATGGATTAAACAGCACAGTCTGGGTATGAGCGAGGTGGGGTGGGGGGGCAATAAACCCACTTAACAAAAAAAAAAAAAAATCTGTCGTCTTAATTACCAAATTAAGATAACATCCGGTGAGTCTAGGTGGAGTAGTGCACAAGGTCTGAACATACTTTAATTTGAGCTTAAACGCAAATGCACCAAAATGAATGCGGCATCTCCTCCATCTCACTGGATGACCCGCCATTTATCCATGCAGCAAGTAGATAGCTGCGTCTGCACCATGTCAGCTTTCCAGGACAACACATTTGCCCTGTTCTGGACATATCCTTTGGAAAAGTCCCTACAAAGCTACAATGGTGACAAAGGCATTAAAATCGCCTTATTCTAAATTAACAATGCATTACAAAGTAAACTCAGCTTTCTGTAATTTAACGAGATACAGATACTCATTTCATGTAACAGAAAAGAAACATTTCCACTTGGAATGTGCTCATCACACAGCCAATTGGCTCACCAGCAGCAAAAAGGGAGGGACTGGCACTCCCCAAGACAGCTGTGTAGAGCACCACAAAAAATGGAGCTCACCTACAGCAACTCTTCAGACCTGCTTTGAACTCCAAGATCTACACAGGCCCATGAGCCACATCAACTACTCCAGTTGCATGCTGAGATTGGAAATCTGGCAGGTCTGGTCAAGCGTTGACCAAAAAAAAAAAAAAAAAAAAGTTTCTTCAGTGAGGCTCAGGGCAGCTGGTGTGTCAGTCTGCAAGGAAAGGGGACATTCAAGACAGCAGCCCTGCCTGAACCAGTGAACAGAACAATTCACAGCGTCGGTATCGGTAGCCAGCCAAATGGCTGCAGTTAAAACTGACCCCACTTGAACCCTGAGATTGCTAAAATAACAATAATTATAATAAAGAGACAGCATGGAGAAAGTATGGGACACAGGAATGATGACAACTGTCTACCTAACCATTTAGCGAGCTATCAGGTGAATTTAGCATAAACGATACAGCTGATCAATGAAATGCAACGTCCAATAAAAACTCAGATGGACTTTGTAAACTGCAGAAGGAACCCCACCCCCAACCCCAAAAGTATGCAACATCAAAATAAATCCCCAAAAACATAACCCTATTAACAGTGTACTGAGGGGAGGTGGGGAGAGAGGGAAGAGTTCTGAGCCTGACTGCACAAGGCTTTCTTGAAGGACTCAGCACATGTGAAAGGTGAAAAGGTGTTGGATTTTGCAGCACAACTTCTCATCTCTGTCAGATCCGAGGAAGCTGTTTTTCGATAAACTCTCTGACTGCAGCCATCTCCTAAGAAATGTGAAGAAACAAAACATGCAAAAGTCATAATAGCTTCTCCAGCCCAAATCCTTACTGATGAAGTTATGTGGTTTGACCACAGTCTGGAGACGTTTTGGTAATGACACTTTGTCATAAACCAGGCTCACCTGTGGGCAAGAGTTGTGCATCATTCCGGGATATGTTTTAAAGATTACACGCTGTGGATTGACAACACATTTAAGCTTCTCCGAAGTCAATGCACCAATCTGCACAGGAATCATGGGATCCATCTCACCATGGCACTGCAGAATAGCAATGTCTTTGTTGGCAGTGTTGCTGGCAGCCTGCGAAGAAGGTTAGTTAAAAGCAGAATTATAAATATAAAAATAACATAACATCCATTAAACACTTTCTTTCTAGACATTTCAATGACAAATCCCACAGCTGTACACATGTAATTTATATTGTGAAACTGCACTTCAGGAATACACATTTTCATAATATAATATTTAAACAGTAGGTCTGCTGGATTTATAAATTAAACATAGTTTACCCTTCTTTGTTAAATGAACTTAATAAACCTTAATGTTTTACAAATGTTTGTTATTTAAGTTTGTATTCATTCACATTTTATGTATATATTGGACAGACACTGTCATCCCTTACTATTCTTATAAATTTTAGCATACTTTACTAGGGGTGAGAAAAAATATAAGGTTTTATGATCAACTCCAGTTTTGGTTTGGGTGATTCAATGTCAATTCATAAAATCCCTAGATCAGTCTTATCAATTAATGCATATTGCCCATGACTTTGTCCAAATTTTTGCATAGTTTTGTTTATAGGCGTCTTTATCCTGTAGGTTGTGCTAGCTTTCCTCCCACTTGTTGCGTTTACTGACCAACTAAGCTTAAGTAAATTTAATAAAATAAGCCATCACACCTAACAGCAATGGTGGAAGGTGGCAGTCTGAAAACTGTGCCTTTGAGCCTTAACGCAGACAGTTTGGAGCATTTTGGGTTTAAAACAAAATTACAGTCATACAGAGCAACTGGAAAAAAGCAAAGGTAATTGAAAAGTGTGCAGTACAGGGGGTTAAGTATTATGGCTAATTTATCGAGGCATCACCCGCACATTCTGAAATCTTGGTTAAAGACAGAGGGTCCAAACCTGTTTCAGTCTAAGACTCTTTTGCTTGCAAACATCTGCATAATTTGCTTTGTGCTAGAAAAATTACAGAACCCAGTACAATTTTTATTTGAAAAGATGTACAAAGATGTTTAGCGGCTTCCAAAGCTCAATTAGTGTACTGTAGCCACATCATGTCGTACCATCGAAAATACATGTGTTACATTTCAAGATGTGAAGAAAAGCATCACAACTTCAATCAAGAAACCAGGCTGGTCTTAACATGTGACAGCTGGACTTCCTGGATAACAGGTTAATTAGTCACAATAAAGTGCCTTCTCATCCTAGGAACCTGTGTTGGACGTTTTACAGACTAGAGCACTGTATTCCACTCAAACAGGGAGTAATATACTGGCACTGTTGAAAGAGGGGTTAAATGACTGGGATCATAAAGAGAAAGACCCTGCCATCATAACAGATAATGCTGTTAAAGTTAGTTTGTGCCGTTGCATCAATGGAGCTTGCCTGTTTTGCTTATCTATTAGACTGGATGCATTGGATCTCATTAATAAAGGGCCTCAAATTTGCTGGGCATGAAAACTTGATGATGAGGTATGCATACGAACATTGTATTCAGACTATAGCAAAATAGAAAATTTAGCTTCTGATATGGGTTGGTTAATTTGTGTGTGTGTGCTTGATGTAAGTTAAAAAATAAAATATTATTATTGTAAAAGTCACCAGATACAGGTAAGAGAAACCTGTTTCACTCGAAGAAAGTCCACTGAACTGGTGGAAATCACATGAGGGGCATTATCCCCTTTTGTCCTATCTATCTCTGTACTCCTGAACACCTTTGTCCCTGCTGAAAAGGTCTTCTCTACAGCGGGAGGCATCATTACTTTGGACAAAAGAGTTGCCTCACTCCCGAACACACCAACCAGTTCCCCTTTATTTTGTTTCTTTTTTTGCATAAAAATCTTCCAGTGAAGAAATGAACAGGCGTCACTGAATGTTTGTGTTTCAGGTTTATTCACTGTTTTCAGAAATGTGTTACTGATTCGGAGAAGGCTGTTTGTGGAGTGGGCTATTACCTACTATTAACAATTAAAGATGTAAAAACTATTTTTTTTTAAACAATGTAACTATGAACAAAGTATAGCAAAATTAAACTGACTCACAAATCAATCGAATCAGGAAGCGAAATCTCATCGAATTGGGAGGTCAGGACTGATTCCCAGCACTAAACTTTATTGCAGCTTATTTAACAGGCATACATTCTTTCTGGTCATATATTGGTCACTGTAACATGAAGGTGGATTTACGCAAAAGGAGGGAGCATCACACCTAAATGCATTGGCAATTCATGTCCACTGCTGTCTCCAATGATATCATTCAGGGATGCTGACTTGGAGATTGATCTAGAACCTTACATTAGATTGAACAGAGGTTAACTCAATTATTTCTAGTCACAAGATGCCCTGTTGGAAAGACACTACCATATTTCAAAGTTGTTTGTGTACATTGCAATAAAACCACAACTCAGTAAAAAGCAATAATGGTAACATTTACATACACAAGGGTGTCTTCTTTCACGTAAATTATAAAGTTTCCATATTGTCTGCTCTCTTTCATCAGTAAAACACATGTATTTGCCAAGGCAAGAAGCAGCGTGTCACAGTTGAGTGAACTGCTTTCAAAGATCCCACCTACGTCGAACCACATACAGTGAAAGGCACATTACCACTGGATAGCAGAGGTGCAGAGTGCTCCAGTGATAAATCATTGTCTATGACTTTCATATTAAATGTCAGAGCTTACCATTACGCGTAAAGGGGTATTGGGGAATGTTTGGTTGGCCTGTAATAAAACTTGTACTAGGGAAATGTTTTCTTCTTTAAAAAAAGAAAACATACACTAGAGGGCGTCCTAGAAAGACTACAGAATGCTAGTCATATAAAATACGAAGACCTCGAGTCACACTCTGATCACAGTTTTGCTCTACTAAGATTCAGAATGAGCATTTGCTGTAGGATGCTACCCTGAATTTATAAATATTGCTCATAGTATAACTTTGAAGTATTGTGGCTTGCTGTTTTACAGTTAGAACGTGAAGGATTCAATTACCATTCTCAGAGGGTCTGCTGCACATTCTCCTTATGGTAGCTTTTGAGCAGTGCTCTTCTAGTCTAGGCTTTTATCATTTAGTGGTGCTCCGTGTCCCATTTCCTCCATTATAAAGCACCAGTGTATGCAAGATATTTTTAAAAAGTTACAGAAAACACTTATAAAGTATCTATCTATCTATCTATCTATCTTTAGAACACAATTTCACATTGCAAATGCAGATATACAATGTTAGTGCAGAATTAACTTCAACTTAAAAAATACCAATCCTTTAATTGTATTTACACTTCCTGTCCATCCAAACTCTCGTTCAGCAGGAGGTAGTAGTGGAGGAGAGAATAAAAACAAAACTGATGATCATCATGAACAATGTTGCATATCATCTTTCTGACACACTAGCACAGAGGACTGTCAGCCAATGAATGAATCAGCAGAAGTGTTAATCAGGGCTCCTACATAAATTCAGAAAGAAGTCTTTATAATGCTTCACTGTGACTGTTTTTTAATCTTTAGCCAAGTTGCAAGTTTTCTTTCTTTTTAGCAATACTGGCGTGTATTTTATTTTTTACATATTTGTATATTTACCGCCGTTCTCTAAAAAGCCAACAGGGAAGGTTTATTTTTTCCTGATGTTCACCGATAAGATTATTTTCTAACAGATTACACTAATATCTATTTCTCCCTTCACTGTTTGAATCCACTTCCTTCAATTTAAGGGTTTGGGAGGTCACAGGCTATCCCAGTAACAATGGACACAAAGCAGTAACTAAACCTAGACTGAACATTAATACATGTCAGATAGGTATTTCTGTATTTATTACACATTGGATAAAGGAAACAAATTACATTACGGTGGATCTTACAAACATTACTTGAGTAAAGTGGAGATGAGTGCTAAACTTCAGAAATGGTTATGACTTTATCCACTATTGCTAAGTCCATCTGACTTCAGAAGGAACTTTCTCATTTCACAGTCTTACATAATGAAGGGCAAAATTCAGAATTTTCAACAAAAATAGCCTTTAGACAGTAAAGGATAAGAATAAAAAAATTGCTTAAGTTAAATACAATGTTGATATGAATTGAATTCTTTATGTAGTCTAATGAGCCTTTTGGTGCTATAAAAATAAAGGCTGATTGACTGTTTAAAAGTTATTTTCTCAGGTGAAAATAATGTCAGAAGATAAGTAAAATATTACAGTGTACTTGTCCATGCATTTTTGTGTAACTCCCCTTACTTTTAGGTTTTCAGCATGTTAGGCCTTTTGGTTCACACTACAGTTTGGGAAAATTCATAGACTCTGCTGGTGAATCTTTAACACTCGATTCCAAGAGATGCATAAACAAAGAAAAATGTAAGCAGGCGGTATTTCATACATAAATGAAAACGGGGATTTAATATGCCACTTTTAGATATTGCTGTTGCTACATTTTCAGAAACTGTTTTCTGTGGGTGCCGACAGTGACTGAAGGTTAAATCAGACAGAAACAAACTATGATTTAAAACTTTGTTGTATGTAAAAGTTCCTCTTTATTGAACAATCTTATCTGGCAGCTTCAACTATGGTCAACAAGTCTTTGCTAGAATTCATAAATAAATAACAATAATATTTTTTTTGTGTATATAATATTCCACACTGTATATATCACACTCACTAAGTTTAACTGCATCGACATTGTAATTTTACCTCAGCACTGATTTGGATTACACAGTACCTATTCAGTTGATTAAGAAGTTCCAAGTGACTTCACAAACGCACTTCTTCCCAGTATTTACTTTGGTTTGGTTCAGGTTGATTATGTACTGGCATTTTTTTTTAACAGTAAAATGTACTTAAGTATAATGCAAAAAGACAACACTACCATTACACAATATAACATGATTATATTGAATCACCTGTGGAAACGTCTTGTGCAAAGGAAGCCAGCAGCTCAGTGCCAAAACCCCAGCCAATTTATGCTGTGAAGTCAGAGCAGTATATAAAGAGAGGGCACCTCCCTATAATAGGAAAAAGAAAAATTCAAAATATAACCACCAGCTCTTATACGAAATCTGTCACTTTTTTCACTGTGAAGTGTGACATGTCTCATATCTTTATTAACAATGTACTGCTTTTTAAGCAATCTTCACCAAAATAATGTAACCTCATTGCTGCACAATAAAGGCATATGGTGTGGGTACAGCACTAAACCAATTCAGCATAGTCAATTTGATGTCTAATGTCTTTATGTCCATCTCCGATTATTATTTCAGATAACAGATACATCTGATATGCAAGACTTTACACTTAATGAATATATGACATTTCTTTTAATCATTTTCAGTCTTTACTTCATGCAACCGATGCTTTTTACTAGACTTCTATTCTAAATAACACCTAAAATAATGGTAAGATGTATCTCTCACCTGTGAAAATCCTCCAATGATTATTCGATTGGCTGGTATACCATTCTTGATCTCATGGTCAATGATGGCTTTTACTATGGACAAGAGAATATATTGTACATGTTTCTCCTAAAATAATAAGCGTCTTAATTCTAGAAGAGAAAAGCTAAATGATGATCAATGCCAATTCTGAGATGACAGAAAAGTGCTATAAACCATCTGACAAATGGCAAATCAGTTAGTTTAAAAAAGGATATTTTCGTAGTAAACAGACTAACATCATTCTGGTGCTGAAAAATGTGTCACACTTACGATTCTCTGAGGCTTTTTTAATTCCTGGTTCATCTTCAGGGGACTCTGGACTGAGTCCCATGAGGTCAAACCTAAGCATGTAAAAAAAAAAAACAATTAAAACAGTAAATTGGTTTCTACTATGATTTATACAGGTAATGTTGATAATCTGTGCCAAGACTTACTACCAACTCACATTATTTGCTGCTGTTTCAGTGTATGCTAATCAGTACGTTTTAAGAACTTAAACCACTTGCGGGGCAATGCTGACGAAGTATCAGTGTTCTAGAACTGGGCTGCAATGAAAAAAAAGCCTATCCAAGCAGCCACAATAAGGAATTACTCTTAAGCAGGAGTTTAGTCCAATCTAAAGTATACTTCCGTGTCCTTCTAGCACAGAGAATTTAGAACTGACATGACATTCACCTTAAATATTTAACCAAAAGTAAACTCTTGGCTAGTCTGACAAATAACCAAGCACTGTTCTGTATCTGGAAGTGGCCTTCCAAAGAGTCCAAAGAGCAGAAACAACACCTTCCTTTATAAACTAGGTGCACAAATCTCTTTGCTATCTTATGGGCAACCTGGTTTTGGAGCCTGATAGCATAGTCACCACAGAGTTCTCTGGATTGGACATGTTGGAGTTCCTCTGAATACCCTGGTTGGGTTCAATAGCTCTAACAATTGCTTTTCCATTCCAAGCCCAGTACTTGTGACTGAATCAAACTGTCTTGTGAAGACTGTTTATTAGAGAGAGAGAAAGATTGGGAGCATGCATTGCAACACCCAACAAACCATCGGGATTGGGACCCAAGTGCAGCGTCTGACACCTCAGCACCAAACTGTAAAAGTGCAAGTTTTTTGTTTTTTTACAGTGGCTTAAGTACCAATCCGCCCACCAACCCACACGTTTTTCTTGTAAATTGGAGGACTGGATGCAGATTAACATCAATGAAGTAGAATCACTTCTACCGGTTACAGGATTCAAACCGGCAATCAGCAGATCCCTAGCCTCAGAGTCACCACTCCACCCATTATAGAGAGGTGTTGAGAAAAAGCCACACTTTCCCCAATAGAACAGTCCCTGGGCAAAATACAACACTCACCAAGAAGGCATCACCAATTTCATGTTGAGTGTGACAGGAATTCTAGGCCTGTTAAAAAAGAAGAATTATTTGAAAAACGCTAACTAAAAATATACCAAATATGGCAGTAGCATTTCTCCAGAGCCCCACTAGGTATGTAAAATACGAAATACATTTGCCTTAGTAATTTAATAATAATAATACATTTTATTTATATTGCACTTCATATTTTAGAAATATCAAAGTGCTACAGAGTAAAAACAAAAATAATAAAAACAAGAAAATCTATGTATACTTTAACAAAATATCTTTCTAAAAAGATGAGTTTTTAGATTCCGTTTAAAAACATCCGTCGACTGTGGGGCTCTCGGGTAGTCAGGGAGGGAGATCCGCAGTCTCGGCTCCATAGATGAAAAAGCCCTTTCACCCATACTGCGAAGCTTGATTCTAGGGACTTGGAGAGTGTTAGTGTGTACAGAGCGGAGAGTGCATGAGGAGGTATGAGGGGTAAGGAGTTCCTGTAAGTAAAGGGGGGCATGTCCATAGATGCACTGATGGGTGAGGAGAACGATCTTGAACTCAATTCTGAGTGGAACAGGGAACCAGTGAAGTGAAGCCACTTTATTATTAAAGTGTTCAAAAATCCTCAACTTTGTCTTCTTAAGCAATTTTTTTTTTCCAAATTTTCTGTCATATACTCAATGTAATATTTTATCTACAAAAAACAGTGCATTTTGTAGCATGTGAAATAGCATTTGTGCCAGGTCCTGGAAATGCGTTTCTGGCTGAAGGGGCTAGCTCTATTGGCTCTACAGTGTTCTAGGTTTACTCGTGTGTGTGTGTGTGTGTATGCATTTGTGCAAGTGCAACTTGTAGGTCACTTTTTTTTTTTCTTTTTCTAATCATGGTTCTGCACTTGTGGTTAGAGCTTTCCCAATTTAAGGCGATGGTAGTGAAATCCACAGAAGAGGTATGAAACGTTTAGTAATGTTTGCTCCCTTACAGGTAGCCACAGTAACTTGAAAGAAAGAAAGCAGATCATTACCAAGAATGCAACAAGCTTGAAGCATTCTACTGATCGCAATGGAGCTGAACAGTATCTTGATATTCACCCACTGTTGAGGAAGACCACCAGATTGTTCTAAATTTGAAAATGTCACCAAAGATGGATTACATATATTCTGTCCACTTTGTTCAAAGGTAACAAGCAGTATGATGCCCCTGTTTAAAAAAGTGCACAGAGTCCTAATATGAAAAGAACAGGTATGTAGAAAATAATTTTACACCTGTCCAACAAACTGGTTGCACAGTGTTTAGGACTGCTACTAAACAGCCCCAGAGACTTGCGTTCAAGTTATGCAGTGTATGTAGTCTGCATATTCTTTACTTGTTACTGTACTTGGTGGTGGTTCACCTCAGAGATGTCACATTTTACAATTGTGATGTTGCTGTTAAAATGTAGGTGGTTAATAAACAATATACTTTTCTGGGCAGTGGATGGTTGTGAAGCTCTTACTTTACTTAGTGTTGAAAACAACATGGCTGTATTTTGTGACAATGATATCACAGGGGTATCGCAATGATCTGATGCCAGTGGAGACAAATCAGACACCATTTTTGTGACCCAAATGGTGTAAGAACCTGCAAATTACGCTTGTCATTAGCAAAAGAGAGCCAGATAATATAACCCCAATTCCAAAAAAAGTGTAATGCCGTGTAAAATGTAAAAAAAATAGAATGCAATGATTTGAAAATCTCATAAACCAATATTTTATTCATAATAGAAAATAAACTATCAAATGCTGAAACCGCAACATTTTACCATTTCATGAAAAATATTAGGAATTTGATGGCAACACGTCTCAAAAAAGCTGGGATGGGGTAACAAGAACGCTCGAAAAGTAAGTGGTTCTAAAATAAACAACTGGAGGAACATTTTACACCTAATTAGGTTAATGGGCAACAGGTAAGTAACATGACTGGGTATAAAAAGAGAATCTTAAAGAGGCAGTCTCTCAGAAGTAAAGATGGACAGCGACTCATCTATCTGTAAAAGCACTGCATCTACAAATTGTGTAACAACTTAAGAATAATGCTCCTTAATGTAAAATTGTGAAGACTTTGAATATCTCATCATCTACAGTACATAAGAGCATCAGAAGATCCCAAGAATCTGGAGAAATCTCTGTGCGTGAGGGACAAGGTCAAAAATTAATATTGGATGCCCGTGATCTTTGGGCCAACATGTGACAATGCATTAAAAACAGGCCTGATTCTGTCATGGAAATCACTGCATGTGCTCAGGGACACTTCCAGAAATCATTGTTTGTGAACATAGTTCACTGTGCCATCCACAAATGCAGGTTAAAACAATGTCATGCAAAGAAGAAGCCACATGTGAGAATGATTCAGGATTGCTGCCACCTGCTAATTTAAAATGGACTGCGGCAAAGTGGAAAAACTTTTCTGTGGTCAGAAGGATCAAAATTTGAAATTCCTTTTGAAAAACACAAGTTCTGCATCTTCCAGACTAAAGAGGAAAGGGACCATCCGGCTTGTTGTAAGCGCCTGCATCTCTGAGGATATGAGTGTGCATTAGTGCCTATGGAATTGGCAGCTTGCACATCTGGCAAGGCACCATTAATACTGAAAGGTACATACAGGTCTTACAGCAACATATGCTCCCATCCAGAAAACGTCTTTTTCAGGGAAGACCTTGCATATTTCAGCAAGACAATGCTAAAAAACATACTGCATCTGTTACAACAGCATGGCTTCATAGTAGAAGAGTCTGGGTGCTGAACTAGCCTGCCTGCAGTCCTGACCTTTGACCAATTGAAAACATTTGGTGCATCACGAAATGTAAAATACGACAAAGATCACCCAAGACTATTGAGCAGCTAGAATCCTGTATCAGACAAAAATGGGACAACATTTGTGTCACAAAAGTCCAGAAACTGGTTTCCATAGTTCCCAGAGGTTTACGGACTGCTGTTAAAAGGAGAGGGGATGCTACAGAGTGCTAAACATGGCCCAGTCCCAACTTTTTTCAGTCATGTTTCTGCCATCAAATTCAAAATGACCTTCTTATTTTCTTAAAAAGGCACATTTTCTCATTTCAAACATTTGATGCTATCTATATTCTGTCCTAAATAAAATATGGGTTTATGATATTCTGTTTTTTTTTTACATTTTACACAGTGTGGCAACTTTTTTGAAATTGGGGTTGTATTAGATAGGTAAGTCAATGTTAGAGAAGTCTACACGCATGGAAGGAAAATTCTGATATAGCCTCAAAAAAACTTTAAACTTCATGTCTGTTGATTCTGTCTTTGCCAGTGACTTAGTTGTGGGAGTTTAAGCAAGCAAGAGCACTCGGGTTGTATTTTAAGTTGTAATAGATTAGAAAATGTACACACTGCATAGCATTTGGGTGTGTTTGTGGAGGTGGTTAACAGTTTTAAAAGAAGCAGCATTTAAAAGAATTTTTTGACTTCATCAAAAAGTCATTTATCATGTTTTTGTTTATTAAATATCAATGCAACAGTGCATCATATAGAAAAACAACAATAGCAGAATATAATTAGATGGGTTAGTAAAGTACATAGAAGATGTGCTTTTTAAACAGCACTTCACAACATCATGTACAGTAGTTAAATAACCAGGCCCAAACAGGCTCAGAGTGAAATAATTAGCTTTCACAGACAGTAGATTCCAATTCAGGTGACATAAAAATTGTATAGATTGATTAGCTATTGTCAACTGCTGAGGGTCTACTGATAATTATAGTTAAAATTTCATAAACACAAATTTTTAGAAAGTACCATACGATGGATTTATGTTGAAGTCTCATGTTAAAATAGGTGGCTGCATCAGACCATGACAGATAGCAGGTAATTGTGGTACTTTGCATGTAAAATATAGCATTAAGAGAAATGTTGAACTACTATGATCTGCAAATAACACAGCAGTGAAGTTGCTTAAAATTCTTTTCTAGATACGTTTCCAGAATGCTCTACTTGTATGGCCATTAAGATTATGCCATTTACCTAGTACAATGTCAAGCAGCGAGACGGTATGACAGGGGTTCACACAAGCTACTAATGTGGCTTGTAGAGGCAGCAGATTAGGCAGAAGCTGCTGCTATGCATGACTCTACTGCTGTTTTACAGCTTTGTCCACAACAGTGGCTGTTGGAGGAGTGAAAGAGGAAAATACATAAAATATACAACTTGAAGCAAGTAACATCTCTCAAGTTAGTCTTAAACACCAGAGTTGTTTTATGTAGACTGACTAGACATTGACAGCAAGTGCTTTTTTCATTATAATTGAAGACTAAATGATGGTACGGTTATTCAATGCTTACAGAGTATCCTTGAGTGGTGATCAAGATGAAAATACACTACATAATTAAGCACCATAAATAGCTCAGCACCATGTGGTAATTTACTAAACATCATTTGTAATCTAATTAGTTCAAACAGCTCTTAACTTGAGCTATCTAAACCCACAAAATGCCACAAATTTGATTTACCCTAGAATGGCTTGTTTGTTTCAACTAAATTGCAGATCAGAAATGTACAAATATTCATATCACTGAATGTTATGAACATCCATCTCCTCTAAGAAACAAACGAAACATACATTTTCAGAGCAGATACTGTTAAATGGTAAAAGATCACAGAGAAACAATTTAACACAAAAAGAGCTCAACTCACGCATGTGGACAGATGTATTTGACGTACGGGAGCCGGATGGCGGACATGGCGTCTGCCCAGCCGTGCCTGAAACAGAAGAGAGGCTCTTTGCAATGAAGAAAGCAGTGTCTTAACAGTGTTGAACATATTCTCTTATTAAACAGTCATAAGTAAGAAAGAAACATTTAAAAACACTCACCCCGAGTCCCCAAGCCCATGGAGGAAGATCACCTGGTAAGGATAAAAATGTAACAAATTAGGAACTCCAGATACAAACATACAAGAGGACAGGCACATACAGTGTCCTCCATTATGTGTCTGTCCTAAATATTATGGTGCTATGAACTTTAGCTTCACCTTTATTGTCATATGTACTCCTGTGAGTCTTCCAGCAATAGACAAGAATACACAACAGACATGACTACACAACAATAAACTAAAAATACTCGGGTGAAAAAGAAATGCAAAAACAAACAGAAGTAAGAGTGCAGGTGCAAATAAACATGGGATTCAATGTAAGCTAAATGGTATATGGCAGTGGTGGCGAACCTATGGCACGCAGAACTCTTTCTGTGGGCATGCGCGCCGTCGCCACAGCACAGTTTGTTACTAGAAAGCCAGAGGGACACAGGGCCGGACTGCTCCCCTCTCCCTCTGCGGCTGAGGACATTTTTCATATCACCTGCCCCCTCTGCCCAGCAGCCAAATGTGAGCCGGCAGCCTTACCCCAGACAGAGAAGGGAGGAAGCGCTCCCATGCGGCGTGGACTGCAGCCTGTGGAGTCTGTGGCGAAGGTGATTCCCGTGGTGGGGTTGGAGAGGAGCTAGGTTGGAGGGGATGTGGTATAGCAGGTACACAGCTCAAAATTGAAAAGGCCCGTTTTAATAGATAATCGCCATACTCGCAGCTTAGAGGGGGCGCGGTAGTGTGGGCAGAGCGGTCCCCGGGAGTTTCGTGATGCGGGTGGTCCTTGCTTAAGAACACAGGTGAGGAAAATCCGAACACATTTCTCCAGTTTTAATGTCACTACACTGGTTACCTGGGTCATTCAGGATTGACTTTAAAATTCTGCTTATGGTTTATAAAGCCTTAAATAATCTCGCCCCATCTTATATATCGGAATGTCTGACACCTTATATTCCAAATCGTAACCTCAGATCCTCAAATGAGGGTCTCCTTAGAATTGCAAGAACAAAACTTAAAAGAAGTGGCGAGGCGGCCTTCTGCTGTTATGCACCTAAAATCTGGAATAGCCTGCCAATAGGAATTCGCCAGGCTGATACAGTAGAGCACTTTAAAACACTGTCGAAAACACATTACTTTAACATGGCCTTCTCATAACTTCACTTTAACTTAATCCTGATACTCTGTATGTTCAATTCATCATAACTATTCATGGTGGCTCTAAAATCCGTACTGACCCCAAACTCTCTTTTCTGTTTCTTTTTCCGGTTTCTTTGTGGTGGTGGCCTGCGCCCACCTCCACCTACTCAAAAGCTTCATGATGCTCCAACAATGATGGATGGATTAAAAGGCAGAAGTCTACGTGACCATCTTCATCAAGCCCTTCCGTGAGAACCCTAAATCCAAAGAGGACTGTTTCATTTATGTTAGGTAGAATGCCCAGAGGGGACTGGGCGGTCTCATGGTCTGGAATCCCTACAGATTTTATTTTTTCTCCAGCCGTCTGGAGTTTTTTTGTTTTTTCTGTCCCCCCCTGGCCATTGAGCCTTACTCTTATTCGATGTTAATTACTGTTGATTTATTTTGTTTTCTTATTGTGTCTTTTATTTTTCTTTTCTTTATTATGTAAAGCACTTTGAGCTACTGTTTGTATGAAAATGTGTTATATAAATAAATGTTGTTGTTGAGTCATCTCCATCTGTAATTGTTGCCGGGAGCTGCTAATCACCACACCTGATCCACGTCCTTGTAATATATAATAGAAGCATGATGCGGATGGAAAGGGGAAAAAAAACATAGAGAGAAAACAGGAGCGGAGGTTAAGGGGGAAGACCTGCATGAAACACTTGAGAAGATAGAAGGGATGACAAAAGGACAGCACAGTTAGTTCTGAAAATAATGAAATCCTTAAAGTGTGGAATTCTCTGCCAAATAAAGTCAATGAAAGCACTTGGGACTGCTTTCCTTACTTTGTTTGGATGATCTTATGCTTGTGAGCAGCTGTTTTCAGCTTTGAATTATATCAAATCTGACACCACAAACAGACTGATGACCTGAGTGCTGCATGTGTTGCTCTCAAACTTACAAAGTGTGAGCCAAGGTTAGACACATTATCAGCATGCATACAACAGCAGAAATCACATTAATTGTTCAAAAGAATGCAAACTTTTACCCTTCAATAAAAAGTTGTTTGTATCATTGTAAGCTTTGTTATTGTGATTTTCTTTTAAGACAAAAGATGTTAATGTAGGAGTTGTTTTTTCTAAACTGAAACCTCAGTATTTAGATTGCTGTGTTAGCACTTTGCAATAAATAAGTGGGTTTTGAGTTACAGTTTGGGCACTCGGTCTTTAAAAGGTTCGCTATCACTGGTATACGGTCCTAAGATGGCCTTCCATCCTCCAGACACAAACTAGCCTGCAATACATTGGGGGTAAGTGGGAGGGTTCTATATTAAGGGGAAAAAATATCTTTTAGCATTGATTAGCATTAGCTGCAGCGCTCTTATAGGGTTTCACTGATGGCAGCAGTATAAGCAGTTCATGTTGTGGGTGGGTTGTGTCCCTAATGTTATGGGCCCTTCTGAGAACTCTGGTGTTATGTATGTCCTCTAATTCAGGGAGTGCTGTTCCAAAGCTATTTTGCACTGATTTTACCACCCGCTGTAGAGCCTTATGGCTCTGTGATGTACTCTTCCCAAACCAGACTGTGATAGAGTAGGTGAGGATACCTCTCAACTGTAAATCTGTAGAAGTTGGTGAGGATAGTGCTTGGCATTCTAAACTTCTTCAGCCTTTTCAGAAAATACATATGCTGCCAGGCTTTCCCTGCCAGGTCTGTGACACAGTAGGTCCAAATGAGATCCTCAGAGATGTTAATGCCAAGAAATTTAAATGACCTCCTTTCCTCTGTGTGTCAATAATCATCTCTTTCATTTTGCTGGTGTTAAGAAAGAGATTACTGTCCTGACACCATTTCACAACGCCAACCACCTCCCTCCTGTACGCTAACTTGTCAACTCCAGAAATCAGTCCAATGATGGTGATATCATACGCAAACTAATAATACTGGTGTTATGCTGGGAAGTGACACAGTCAGGGGCAAAGACCATGTACCGCATGGGACTCAAAACACATCCTTGCGGGGTTCCTGTATTTATGATTATAGTTTTGTGAAATGGGGGACCCATGTATAAAAAGTGTTGTAATTTCTACATGGTGTGACTGAAATGTAAGCAAATACCTTTAAAGTACGCAATCTGCACTTTATTCAAATTTTAAACTATGGAGCAGAGGGGGTAAATCAAAGAAAAATGTGTCTTTGTCCCAAAAATTGTGGAGGGCACTGGAGAACCTTAAAAGTATACTCTTGCCAAAACATGCCAAAGAACAAAGTATAACATGCTATCCGGACAGCATTTTTTTTACATGAAGCCAATGAACGTCAAAACATTTATTCTATAAAATACACTTCATATAAGTACTGTCTCAAGGTATCATACAAATTGTTTAATATTGCATTATAAGATTTAAAAATGTACAGCAAGAAAACTGTATAACAACAAACACTAACATAAAATAAAAGAAGGAAAGGCAGCAAAATGTAACAAGGGATTTTCTGGCGCATAGCACCTCTCTACATTAGGGACGGAGGATAATGACACTGCGGTATAATCAGTAAAATACGGATTTTCAGTTTCTACTCAAGTATAAAAATGATCATCATTTGTAGTAGACTCCTAATGGCTGTTACGTGAACAAGATTCAGCTCTTTTGTGCATAATCAAATTTCAATTCAGCTCTCTAGGACTAAAATCTCTCTTTTATAAAATAATGAGATGAGACGTGATTGTCTCAGACAGACACTTTTATCGTCCCACAAGATGAGTCTTTGTGCCAAGAGATGTAACCACGCCTGGGACTGGAAGCCCCGCGAGACAAGAGCTTATGCAAAGAGAGATTTGGAAAAGTCCTGCCCACATAACCACGCACACGGTTCAATCATATCTCAGTTGCGTGAATGCTATTGTCAGACACATTTCTTGTAGAGAGAAAGAAACGATATTCACTCACAGGCAGTTATACGTTGCGTTGTCACGATGTAATTCCAAACATGGAATCAAAATTCAATGCGATATTGCTGAAAAAGTAAAAGCAAAAAGAGATCGAATATATGGACATAGGTGATAGGAGCGGGATGGTGAGCAAAGACCCCATAGACTTTAAAAAAGCACTTTGAAATGGCAATCATTTTAAGGTCAATTATTGCAAATAATGCATTAAGCACTTACTGCGATAGCCAAGTCAGTCTGTCTGTTCGCATGAAACATCATGGCACCAAATTTTGCTGAAATGTGGCAAACTTATTCTTCAGGCAAATTTGTTGAAACAATTAAATTTTCTTTGAAATATCTTAAAACATATTATGCTGTACACCAGACCTGTCAAACACTCGGCCCCTGGGCCGCATGCGGCCCGCAACAGAAATCTGTGCGGCCCGCATGACAGATCCTAGTTCGCACTAAACTTGTACAAAATGATTACTATCGTTTGTGATTGAATCATTCTGCATCTTCAGTGTTACTTATTGACTTTTCTTACTTCTGCCTTCTGACAAAAGCATGTTTCCCCATTGCATTATGGTACCGGAAACGCCATCTGCTAGTATAGTTGCAGCCGCGAAGTCACAACTGAAGTGCTAAGCTGCGGTCCACGAGAGAACTGTTAGCAATGGAGACTCACTCAGTGAAGGGCTACAGCAAAAAGGCTGCCCCCTTCACTGAGGACACTTTTCAGGACGCTAGGTGGGCGGGGCTTTGCAGCGGCGCAGAGAGAGAGGAGAGACCGCGGTGAGAGAGTATTACAACAAAGTATTTTTATGTTTCTGACGGTTTCCTCATATGACACGAGTCCACAGAAATCTCGTTACTATGAAGAACATTCAGCAGCAGATACTTTCATTACAACGAAGTGACCGTGAAATGCTTGAATGAATCATCCACAGAACAGTTAGTTCTGCGGTCACAGCTCAGTTGTGGACATCTGCACAACGGTCCCCAAACAGAAACACTGTTAAAAAAAAAAAAAAAGTTCTTTCTTCGAACATTCCTTGTACTGTTTTTTTGCTGTTTTTGTTTTGTGTGGTTTTAAGTGATACCTTTTCCTTATTGCTCGTCAACATTTGAAAAACATCCATTAGAATTTAACTGATTATCACCCTTCTATAGAAATAGCATACTTGTTATATGCAAAAAAGAAGAAAAATCTCAGGTTTTAAACCTATGCGAACTACTACAATTGAAGACGCCGAACAAGCCGTTTTTATGTGGTTGCAGTGATGCTTGTTCAAGAAACATTCATATTAATGCGGCACTCATTCAAGAATATATGTGGTTTTTAAACTCTCTTGGGACCCGGACTGACAATCTCACACGTGGCAATAGCGCTTCTGGACGCACTTCAGCATGTCCTTCCAGTTCGGTGGGGTTGATCCCAGATCCCAAAAGAGTTCAGAAACCTCACAATATGAAGAAGAAAAGGATAACAGTGCTGACCACAACATGCTTCCGCACTTAGATAATGTTCACGTCGAATTCCTCCCACCCAATTGCACAACAGTGCTTCAGCCATTGGATTTGGGCATCATTCGCACCCTGAACGTGTATTATCACAAGGAAATGCTGAGAAAAATTCTCGTCAGCATTACTTGTGGACAGGAGAAGATTAAACTAACACGAAAGAAGCTATTGAAGCTGCTTCCATTTCCAACACCCTATCTTTGTGATGCATGTTTTCTGCAGTGACAGCAACCAAAATGAGATTACGGAGTAGACTGAACATAAGCAACACACTTCGCGTGTCACTGTCTTCCATCCTCCCCAGATGGGATTGTCTGGTTGCAGGAAAACAAGCTCAGGGCTTTCACTGATTCTGCATTATGGTAAGCTGTATAATTTCTATTACTATATTATAACTTAATAATAATCGAAATGTAATGTAAATTGTGTATAAAACTGCCCTACGAACCCTCCTATAATCACCCCATAAACTCCAACAACTCACCAGTCCCTGGAAAAATTTGCTTCTAGTAAAGCGGTCCTTGGTTTTAAAAAGGTTGCGGACCACTGGGCTGCTGAGACTGGCCACTGGGCAGAACTGACCATCACAAGTAGTAATAGCTCGCATATTTTCACGTTTTTTTTTGCTCTAGTTTTATGCAATTTTGTGCTAGTATTGTAATGAACAGTTAGTGCAGACTACAGCTGAAGATCTGAAGTGGACGCGAGAAGTTGGGGAGTTGTTTATTAACAGATTTTTGTGAGTTTGTATAATTAGTGTAGGTCAGGGAGGCTTTTTGCATATCGGCTTATTTTACAATATTAACTTTGAAGTAAACTTAGTAAAGTAAAATTTGATTTTTGGAGGATTTGTTTTCCAACTTGAATTAATGAGCAATGAATTCAGTGAGCGTTTTCGCGATTTCAGTTCACACAAACAGGACTTTGTGCTGTTCTCTTACAACGTTGAGAATGCGCCGGAGAATATTCAAATGTAATTGACTGAACTGCAGTCAGATTCTATTCTGAAGGCAAAATACAACGAAGTTGGTGTGCCAGGCTTGTATGCTTACCTGCCACCCTCGCATGTGCAGATCCATAAGTTGGCATCAAGAGTACTGTCTATGTTTGGAAGCACTTACCTTTGTGACCAATTGTTTTCGTTAATGAAAGCTACCAAAACCCCACATCGCTCAAGACTTACTGTCGAGCACCTTTCATCCCTCGTAAAACTTGCAGCTGCACAAGATTTCAAGCCTGATATTGACAAACTGGTTACTAACAAGAGATGTCAAGTGTCGGGACAAAAGAAATAAATCTCAGACTGTAAGACTCCTATATAAGCAATGAATATAATATAATGAATATAATAATATAATTTAAGAGGCTAAGACTCTGTTGTACGGAGATTGTATGGAAATAAACTGCTTTTCTTTCAACTTTAAGTGTTACATTTTTTAAAGTTTTCAGTATTGGAAAGAAAGTTACAGTAACTTTATATAATAGTATTTGTTACAGTGCGGTCTGCTGACGCACGTATGCCAGTCGAAGCGGCCCACCAATGGTAGTGAGTTTGACATGCCTGCTGTACACAGTTTAAAAATGTTAAAGTTTCCTTTGAAAAGCCCTGCTGAATTTGCAAACTTGTCTATCTTAAAATGAAGGAACATTCTGTGGGACTTCAACAACAAATTACTTTACTGTTTCAATTTTACCGTAACAGCAGTAACATCAACTTGCATATTTTACATATGTCCTCTTCTCAACCTCCAATAGCTGCTACCAATACTATACAGATCCTCAAGTTAATGAAACAACCAGCAGACTGCGTGTGCGGGTAGGAACTCAGTGTCACTGCCTGCTCGTGCATGTGGGATTGAAATCCTCTGTCAGCAAGTCCAGCCGAGAATGTTTAGAAACCACTGCTGGCCAGCTACTTCTGCTTTATGAAGTCTTCCCAGCGGCTTGAACGCAAACAGAAGACAACCAGTACATCAGTATTTCACACCTCCCAATGCTGTAAGTCGTAACAAGTAAGTTAAATGATCTTCCTAATCACACCAACACCACCACACAACGAAACAGCTCGGGATCCTAGTTGGAAACCCACCCCCAGGCAGACATGCAATCCGCTCCAATCCTTCGGAAATGACCATCTATCTGCTGTAGCCATGTCTTAATTTCAGGCTATGTGCTCTAATAAATAACTGAAGAATATCAAAATGTCCTGGTTTTAACAAGATGCCTGTCTAATAAAACACTATTCTTCTGAAACAAACATCCTAGCAATATATTTACAACTGCATGTGAAACGCCAAGGAGGAACCCTCATACTGCTCCCTTCTCGTCCCCTTGATGTAGAATACATATAATAACGCGGTCAAACCACTAATGAGAAAAGCTTGATTAAGAACCTGTGTTAAATCTGAACAATACTTTAAATATGATCAAGAATTAGACAAAAACAGAGAGTTCTGACATTTATTTCTTTCCACTTTAAGCACTGTGGGGAATCACATGTGTTTGTATGTGAAATGTTTTTTTTCCTGTGCATCGACACCTCTCTGAAGATGATAAAGTAGACATTAAACAAATTAGTGGGCACCCTGTAATTTACCATACTAATGCCACATTCATCCATAATGACAAGTCGAGGTAATAAAGTTTGCCCTTCACTTCTGTTATTCTCTAACACTTGTCATAGCTGAACACCTCTGCAAGTCCTATTTCATGAAAATTACAATGGTCAGACATAGTCAAGCCAAGAAACAATTAATTACAGATTTTTTTTTTAATTTAAAGTTGTGGTAATTGCCATCTGAACAACTGTAACTGTGTGTGAAATTGGGTGGGTGTATATGAGAGAGAGAGATCGAGAGATCCCCGTGACACATTGCAGTCTTGTTTTCTGCTTCTTCACCAATCCTGGTGGGACAGTCTTTGGTCCCTGCAACCCTGAAATAGACTGAGATGGTTCTCGAACTAGTCATTAAATGCACCCAAATGTTACACCATGTGTATGTTTTCTAACTTGTTGAAATATGCTATACAATACACAGTTCTATCGAGGTATTATTTTATGCTGCAATGCGTAGAAACATTAATGTACTGTATATTTCTCTACTGTTTTATCATTTCCACCTTTGGTTTATCATTTATTAGAATTTTATTATATGCTCATTGAAGTGGCTAAGATGGCGCCTGCTCAGACGTATTTTAGATGGATAGATAGACACACAGATATAGACAGCTGTTACTTTATTTGTCTCAAGGAGAAAATATTGCACTTTTTTGAAATTGTTTTATAAAGTAAAGTTGATTAATTAGTGTGGATGAAGGTTTTTGTTCCAGAAAATTTCAGTTTTTAATTAGACTCCTGTCTTAATTAAGCAAGCTATATTTCTCCACTTTCATTGTTTTGGTGCCATTTCAGAAGTTACAAACTGGGCTTTCTGAATTTTTTTTTTTTTAAATGTAGAGTTGCAAGTATTTTATTGTGTGTTAAATACATGGAATCATTTGGAGGTGTTTTATCATGATTGCTAAGATTTTTCGCCATCACCTCCAATATTATCTTCGATTTGTTTCCAGCTATTCTAGTTATTTAGGCCGTTATTTACTAATGAGCATGACAGACAAAGTTACAGTCATTCAGAAAACAGCATAGTCCTACCTTCAACCTGTTCTTAATTACCATTATTAGGAATTAATTAAGGGAGCAAACTTAAATAGGAAAAATAGAAAAGTGTGGAAGCGCTAAAGCAGAAATACAATTTTTTTAAGTGTTGTATAAATGTAAATCCCATACCACAGTGCTTTTCTTAATGCAGAATGAGAGAAATAAGACCAGCTAATTAAACAATGAGATTAGCTAGATGTAAAATGACACACTGATTGTGAAACTGGAACAAAGATCTGTAGCAACAGTGGGCCTCTTGGGAATCAGCTCTGGAGGCTCACTGTCCACTCTTGTGTCAAAGTACTTTGATATCCTTGACATTTAATGTGTGATTTGACTTGTTCCCTTATCATAAGGTTTTTTCACGCAAGATATTTTTTCTGGTGCTGTATTCATGATATTCCTTGCAATGAAAGGTGCTACATAAAGGAAATTATAAAATAGATTGATCAATTTATTCATTCAGACAGCATTGTTTTTAGAATGTGATGTTTCTTTTAGAAGGGTGGGACAGATGATCACCTTCATTATTATGGAAACTGGAAGAATTTCTCTCTCTCTCTCGCTAAGCTTTCAACATTAAGGGAAGTGGGAAATTTGGGTGTGATATTCTGTATGACTCAGCTTTTACCATTAAGGAAGACTTTACACACCTCAAAAATGGTCTGTTTTATCTCACTGGCAGATCTGACAAAAGTCTTATAGAGTGGTGCTGTTTAGGTTTTACAGAGAGTACTATACAAGTGAAGGCAAGGGAGTACAGACAGGTTTTTGCACATCCTGTCATTGTCTGTGTGGGTTTTCCTCCCACATACCAAAACATGCACGTTAAGCTAGAGATTCTAAATCATCCCAGTGCAAGTCTAGATACATATGAGTGAGTGTGCTCTGTCATGGACAGGCACCTTACTGAGGATAGGCACTATCTCCCCATAGCCCTAAACTGCATAAGCTAGTTAGAAAATGGATAAATTGAGGAATCACCTGTTTGACGGATCAGCACAACCTTTTGTGCCACCAATATTGCTTCACATATTTAGTTTTTAGCATGGTTATGGCAACAACACTTTCTCCTGTTCTCCCTTGTGATATAAAGATCTTCTCCCAAATATTGGGCTGCCTATTAGTAGCCTCTGCACAAATTTTTGAATGCTGAGGCTTTTAAATGGATTTTAGCTAAGCCTACTCTGAAGCGTGCAACCTCTCTTTTAATTTGGGATAAACGGCAGTAAACTTTAGAGATGCTTTTTAATGGCAATGTTCCTTGAACACTTAACAAAATGTCTTTCCCTATATCACCTGAGAAATCTACCTGCCACTTCTTGTGTCCTTAATTCAATGCACTACTCAAGAGCTAGCTAGCTAGCCCTATCTCAGGTAGAATACAAGCTTGTTTGTGTCAGTATACATTATGGAACTGTGACATTGCACCCCTACGGCTTATTCGGCATTTAGAAGCCTGCTAGTTTTACATCTTGCCACACTCACTTGCTGTGCCCCACTCTTCAGTAGCTTACAGCTTTAACTTTCATCAGATTCAAAACGCTTGTGTTGGCTCATTTCAGTTGCTAAGAGATCTGACCCTGTGTAAATTCAGAAACCATGGTTACAATGTCAGCATCATAAGGGTCTCTACTGTCAGCTTCTATTGGTTACCTGATATCTTCAATTGTAGGCATTAAAAATTTAAATACACACCGACAAAAACAAAAAATCCTATCAGTAATCTCTTGTTAAAATCCAAAAATGCTATATTAGGGACTGGGTTGTTGAAGAAACATCGCCTTTAGTTGCCTGTGCCTAAGAAAACCTCTGTGCTTAAACATGTAAGTCCAAGCAAATTGCAGCATTTCAAAACATTCAATTTCTGAAGGGTGGTATGCCAAGAAAATATGTTGAGAACCCCTGACCTAGAGATACTATATCAACTGTAGTGAAGTATTTACTTTGATAAACAGGTGTGCTATTATCCAAAAACATACTGTGCCCTTAATGTTAGCAGTAAATACTGTAAGAAAACAAGATCATACCCCACTTTGCAGCAATAGGTTTATATTCATGGGGGGCTCTGACCAGATGATACGTTATGGGGAGCCTTGGCCAAAAAGTTGGGAATCCCTAGACTAACCTGTTGACCAGACGTGAATGAGGAAGTGAAATGTGAATAACCACAGAAACGAAAAAAAACAAAAACAAACAAAACTCCACAGACAGTGGAGAATACGCAAAATTCACACAGGCTCTGATCCAAAGAATCTGGAGTGCTGATGGCAACACTCGATTGTCCATTTACTTCATCAATTAGCATGTATGAAATAACTTGAGAATAGATACTGATAAGTGCTAAAGCACATGCATGAAGGCCTAACTCAATAACTAGGCTTAAGTGTGGAAGATTAGATTTCATAGTGCACTTTATGAAGTAGCAGGAGAAAAAGCGGCTTACCACGGCTGTTTCCCGTTCACTCCCAGAGACTGTAACAGCCTCAGTAAGAAGCGGCACAGACATGTTGTTACCACACATACACTAGAAGGGCAGCAGTTGCCTGCAAATGAATCAAACAAATAAAGGAAGCATTAGGGACATCCTCTGTTACACTGGGAATTTATTTTGTTTAAATTGTTCAAGAAACAGCTCTAAGAAATGGCATCCTTCAAAATGCCACCATTGCCGTCTAGCTGCTACATGCTAAAACCTAAAAAGTGTTTCAAAACGCATCAACAAAGGGTCTCTGTGAAGTTATAGCTGCCTCAGCCTCTTTATTCAAAAAGATTTTATCATAAAAGGTAAGCAATATTAATGTCAGTAAATCCTTACAGAATGCTATTTAAGGCTTTACCTTCCAAAACCTATGCAGATTTGATCATTCTCAGCCCAAGAGGTTCATTGGCTCAGGATTTATTACTCCCATGACCTACACACACACATACCTTGCTTCTTCTCCTGGCAGACTCATTGTTTCAACCTTCCTCCCAGCCCCAGGCCTGTTCTGCCTCAGTTGCACTATAAACCACACCCAAAAAAATAAAAAATAAATAAATAACCTCGGTGTCATCCTCCACATCAAAACAGAATTCCAACCCGATTGCCAAGGGCCTGGCTACCTCAGTTTTCAAGAATACTCAGAAGCAGAATACTGAAGACAGCAATGTAGCCGATTCAAGCACCACACAATACAATTTTCACAAGTATTTAAACTATAACTCCTCAGTGATCCCTGAAGCATTAGAAGCCATAATATAAAAAATTAAATTCTCCTCTTGCTCCAACAGCTTCATTGTCTCAAATGCCATACCCAAGACAGGCTGAAAACTGCAGAAAGAATCTCCCTCAGGATCCCTGAAGCATCGGTCTCCAGCCCTATCCCATCAAAAACTTTAACGCTTAAACTTCTTCAAGCATTAATGCATGACAGCCACAGACACCAAATTAAACACAACCAAAATGTTCTCTACTTCCATCTTCAATCTCCATTTCCTCCATTTGATTGACTGCCACAATCTATAGCCGTAGTGCAAAACAATCCTGGTCTTTAACCCTTTGAAGGCTTATTTGCCTCAATTTCCATTTCGCATATACCCCACTGGGGCGGCACGGTGGCACAGTGGTAGCGCTGCTGCCTCGCAGTTAGGAGACCCGGGTTCGCTTCCTGGGTCCTCCCTGCGTGGAGTTGGCATGTTCCTCCCACAGTCCAAAGACATGCAGGCTAGGTGGATTGGCGATTCTAAATTGGCCTTGGTGTGTGGGTGTGTTTGTGTGTATCCTGCGGTGGGTTGGCACCGGGATTGTGCCCTGTGTTGGCTGGGATTGGCTCCAGCAGACCCCCGTGACCCTGTGTTCGGCTTCAGCGGGTTGGAAAATGGATGGATGGATATACCCCACTGTATCAGAAAGTGTCATTAAGGTACCTTAGTTTCCATTTCTTGTGGAGCATCTCCAAAGTGTAAAACACTGTACCCACTCTGGTACAGAGTCACATCTCATCTCATTTCATCTTCTTAACCACTTTTCCTAGTGACGGTCGCATCAGCCGCAGGCCAAGCAGGTCAACCCAGACTTCCCTGTCCCCTGCTAAAGAGTCCAGCTCTTCCCAAGGAACTCCCAGGCATTTCTAAGCCATCTTAAGACATATAATCCCTCCAGTGTGTCTTGCGTCAGACTACGGGTCTCCGTCCTAATGGGAAGTACCCCAACGGACATCCTTAGGACATGCCCAAAACACCTCAACTGGCCCCCAGCAAATGTATACTGAGGCTCTCCCAAATTGCTGAGCTTCTCATCCTATCAGTGAATGTCAGCCCAGTCACCCCGTGAAGAAGCCTCATTACTGCCGCTTGCACACAAGGTCTCACTCTTTTGGTCATTATTTACAGCTCATGGTCACAGATAAGAACAGGGATGTTGATCAACTGGTAAACCAAAAAAATTGTCTTTAGACTCTGCTCCCGCTTCAACACCACAGTCAACGCTTGCAGAACTGCTGGCACCATTCCATTCCACTTGTTGATCTTACACTATCTGTTACTTGTGAGTAAGATCCTGAGACGCTTGAACTCTTTCACTAAAGGCATCCATCCATTTTCTAACCCGCTGAATGCAAACACAGGGTCACAGGGATCTGCTGGAGCCAATCCCAGCCAACACAAGGCACAAGGCAGGAACCAAACCCGGGCAGGGTGCCAATCCACCGCAGGACACACACAAACACACCAAGCACACACTAGGGCCAATTTAGAATCACCAATCCACCTAACCTGCATGTCTTTGGACTGTGGGAGGAAACCCACACAGACACGGGGAGAACATGCAAACTCCACGCAGGGAGGACTTGGGAAGTGAACCCGGGTCTCCTAAATGCGAGGCAGCAGTGCTACCACTGCGCCACCGTGCTTCACTAAAGGCAGTTGCCCCCAAAAAACATGGAAAGTGAAATCTGCTCCTTGCCAAGAGAGTACTATAACCTCATCCCACCCACCAGCAAATACTGTGCTGAAGGCCACAGCCAGGTAGGGCAAAGAGAACAACCCCCCTACCCCTAAGCTCCTCAACTGGACACACTCACATCCACAGCCTTGACAGAGCCCAACATGCACAGAAAGCGAACTTAACACCAAATATTTGGACACAGCACTCACTGCACTCATAAAGGGTCAAATCATCTAAAATCCATACTTAATATTTTTCCTGAGACAATCTCTTCTTGAGTAATCATCTCCCTGGATTGAATCTGGCTGCCTCAGTGGCCTTGTCTCTGTAGCTGAGCCCCCACCCTACTAGTAGGTGGTCAGCCTCAGTCTCCAGGCCCTGACAGTCTGGCTACAGTCTTCATCCTTTTTAAAAAAATAAAAATAAATAAAAAAAAGGGCATCAGTCCCTCAGATTTCATTCCCTTTCTAGTCTTTCTCCCAAATTCGCCATATCTCAATACGTTAAAGAACAAGCACTGCCACTGACCTCCTCCGCTTAGCCTCATTCAAAAGCCTCCCTACGTCAGTTATTTACGAGAGATGACGACTGTCTCATTGAACTTTGATGCCCCGTTTTTTTAATCTCCACTCGGGAGCTTTCACATCTCAGTCTCCATCTTTTAAATAACCCGAGGTGTTTCATGTCACACTTTACAATCCTGGATGACTCCATTTCCACCGCCTTTAGCGCATCATTGCTTCCGCATTAAACTCAAAGCAGCCCTACCACTTCAGACTCAAATCTCCAAGAGTATTTTTTCCAGTCTTAATTGTCAGCCGCCGTTAGCCCGACTTCATTCGCTTTTTCTTGTTCACCGGAAGGTCACTTCAATGTCCACTCTCGGGTTTCATTTAACACTGATACCAACAGTGCGATGACCCGGAACCAGGGAGCTGACCACTCCTGTTCCTCTCTTACTTCTCTTGTCCGGCTTCATTGTGGTTGTGTGACAGGGCCTCAGTGAGCACCACGGCCTCGAGTTATGAAACGAGCCAAAGGGAAGGGAGCAGCTGAGCGCTGTCCGCGGCGCCTCCTGACGAGTGAGCTTTCGAAGACTTCTGGACAAAGCTTTTACCCTGCCCACTAGTGAACCGCTGCGGTTCCCAGCGGAACCCCTCCAACATCGGAATAACCGATTAACTTTGACTTTGTTTATCTCAAAGAAAACAACGAAAGCCGCGGAGCCTGACTTACCTTTGCGCCTATAGCACGCCGGAACTAGTGGGGCGGGGCCACAGGGCGAGTCAATGGAGTGAGAAAGAGGATACAAGTGGGAGCGGGAGGCTGAGGCGAGTGATGTGTCAGAAGTGGGAAAGTGGCCGTGAGTGTCATCCAAGTGTCGTGTAAGGCGCATCAGAGAGAATGTGAAGAACAGCATAGGGCCATTACAACATCAAAATGTATGATGTGCCAGGAGTGGCAAAGAGGCAGGTCGTGCCAAAAACGGGATAATAGTATTAGACAATCAAAGTGTGTGATATGCCGGAATATCAAAGTGGCAGGGAGTGTCTTGTAAATCTCATGGGAGTTAATGTCAAGAACGGCACAAGGGTATTTGACGATCGAAGTGAGGCTCAGGGGAACCATAAGCCGCAAGAGGCAGCGAATGTCATAGAAGTGTCGTGTAAGGTGCAGGGGAGGGAATGTGAAGAGCAGCATAACGGTATTAGACAATCAAAGTGTGATAGGAGCCAAAAGTGGACAAGAAAACAGCATAAGGGTATGGACAATCTAGGAAGGCTTAGGGTCAAGATGAGCCATAAATGCAGCATTGTGCAGGACCCCTTACACCCCTCACATGGACCTTTCACACTTCTGCCATCCAAGAGAAGATACTGCAGCATCAGACCCAGATCTGCCAGGCTGCAGGATAGTTTTTACCCCCAAGGTGTCGGACTCCTTAACACCATGCTGCCCCCTGGGATCTTCCACACTGCCTCAACCACCTCTGTAAAGATGAGTGTGCATGTAGAAAAGAACTGAAAATCTTATACTGACCTTTAAGTATTTTGACACTCCTGATATCCTTCTGCTGAGAAACATTCTGACCTGTCACTGTTTACACGTCTTAAACAACTATTGTGATACACTGATGATTTCTGTATTATCTATTATTTATTTATTATATTACATATCTATTGACCATATTTATGTATCTAGATTGCAAATACCATACATTGCATCAGTGTTCATATTGCTAACTACATGTCAATATTGCTGCTACTTCTTTGTCATGTCTTTGCACAATGTCTTTTGTCTTGTGTTTTAATTTTAATTCTATTTTTAATTTATTATTTGCACTTCATGTTGTTACACTGTAGACCCTGAGCTTCACAATTTCACCTATCTATATACTTGTATATGGTTGAGATGACAATAAAGTTCACTTTGACTTTGAAATGAGTGTTGTGCCAGGCGCAAGGAAGTGAATATCAAGAAACGATACAAGGGTTTTAGAGAATCAAAGTGTGCAATAAGGCAAATGGGAAAGAGGCAGCGAGTGTTGTGTAAAGTGCAATGGAGTGAATATGTAGAACAGCATTTAGGGTATTGGACAATCAAAGAGGGTAATGTACCAGAAGTAAAAAAAAAAACAGTAAGTGCTATGTAAGGCACAAGAGAGTGAATGTCAAAAACAACAAAAAAGTCTTAGACAATGAATGTCAAGAACAACGTATGCTAATAAACATTCAAAGCGTGTGATGTGCCAAAAGTAAAGAAAAGGCACAGTGTCATATAAGGCACATGACAGTGAATATCAAAAACAAATATTAAGGGTATTAGACAGAGGGATTAAGAACTAGAAGTAGGAATGAGACAGTGAGTGTCAAGAACAGCAAAGAGTATTAGACAGTCAAAGTGTGTGATGTACCAGAAGTAGGAAAGAGACAAATGTCCTGTAAGGTGCAAGGGAGTGGATGTCAAGAACAGTAGAAGGGTATTAGACAGTGAGTGAGTGATAAGCTGAAATGTCAAAGTGGAAGTGAGTGTTGGGTAAATTGAAAAGGATGTGAATCTCATGAATATCATAGGGAAATGTGACAATCAAAGTGTGTGATATGCAAGAAGTGGAAAGGAGGCAGTGAATGTTGCATAAGGTGCAAGGGAGTGAATGACAAGATCAGCATAAGGGTTTTAGGCAATCAATGTGTAAGGAAAATGGCCCAAAGGTGATGTTGGGCATGGTGACTGGCAGAGAAGCAATATAAAATATTTCGAGAAAGCAAGTGGAGTAACAGGATAGGGTTTCAAATTGAGAGTGAAAGTGTGTAGGATGAAGGATGTTACCCAAGGAAAGATGTCAATGGGTGCAAGAGAATACATATCAGAATAGGATAAGATAAAGTATTAAAGTTAAGAGAAAACAGCAAGGTCAAGAAGTAAAAAACATAAAACACAATGCAAGAAGTGTTAGGATTGACATGAAAAGTATGGGCTTGTACCTCTGAGCAATGAATTTATAGCAGGTATCAGAAAAGGATACTAGACAGTGCAAGAATTTATGAGAGGGACCAAGGCTGAAGGAGCTGCATATGAGTATGACAAAGTAAGTCAGAATGGTGACAGGACAAGTATCTAAATGACCATTACATAGTTTGAAATAAAGGATATTGGGATATTGAACCGTCAGCTTATCGTGGTGGAGGGGTTTGCATGTCCCAATGATCCTAGGAGCTATGTTGTCCGGGGCTTTATGCCCCTGGTAGGGCCACCCAAGGCAAACTGGTCCTAGGTGAGGGATGAGACAAAGAGCGGTTCAACAAACCTCTGATGAAGGATAAAAACCTTGGACAACGTTTTCCCTTACCCGGACGCGGGTCACCGGGGCCCCCCTCTGGAGCCAGGCCTGGAGGTGGGGCTCGATGGCGAGCGCCTGGTGGCCGGGCCTGCACCCATAAGAGATAACGTGGGTCCTCCTCCCCATGGGTTCACCACCTATGGGAGGGGCCAAGGAGGTTGGGTGCAGTGTGAGTTGGGTGGTGGCCGGAGGCGGGGACCTTGGTGGTCTGATCTTCGGCTACAGAAACTGGCTCTTGGGACATGGAATGTCACCTTTTTGAAGGGGAAGGAGCCTGAGCTAGTGCGCGAGGTCGAGAGGTTCCGGCTAGATATAGTCGGACTCACCTCGACGCACAGTTTGGACTCTGGAACCAATCTCCTTGAGAGGGGCTGGACTCTCTACCACTCTGGAGTTGTCCCCAGTGAGAGGCGCCGAGCAGGTGTGGGCATACTTACATACTAAGTCGTCGGACTTGCGGCCATATGTCTTGGACACTCGGGTGAAGAGAGGGGCGGAGCTGTCAACTGATCACCACCTGGTGGTGAGTTGGCTTCGATGGTGGAGGAAGATGCCAGTCAGACCTGGTAGGCCTAAACGTGTTGTCAGGGTCTGCTGGGAACGGCTGGCAGAGTCCCCTATCAGAAGTAGCTTCAACTCCCACCTCCGGCAGAACTTCAACCACGTCCCGAGGGAGGTGGGGGACATGTTCCGTGCCTCTATTGTTGAGGCGGCTGACCGGAGCTGTGGCCGCAAGGTGGTCGGTGCCTGTCGTGGCGGCAATCCCCGAACCCGTTGGTGGACACCGGCGGTGAGGGATGGCGTCAAGCTGATTGTTAAGCCATTCAGCAATATAAACACACACAGTATCCACACATACATGAATGATATGAAGGATTTTAAGAAAGGCAGGTCACATGTGGCGGTGTGCCATACATTGGTTAAGGACATGAAGAAAACCGGACATAAAAGTAAAACCAACGGTAGCAGGCAGGGATAAGTTACCAGGCACAGTATGTCCTGAGGGAGTCAGAGATACTAAACAGTAGGAATGTTTGTTGGAGTGTCCAGGCTACAAAAGTCATCAGAATTAAAGTACAGGTGAATTAAATAATGGATATAGAGAGCATGTAAGGGAGACAGATTGTCATTCATCCAATCCCGGCCTATCAGAAACTAAGACTGTCAGTTGAATGACATGAAAGATTTCTAACAATGTAAATTTTAGAGCAACAAACACAATTAGACAGTAAGACTGTAAGAGAGGCAAAAGAAAGGATCTTGAACAGTAAAAATCATAGTGGCATGAACTTAAGACAGGACGTGAGTCAGAAAGGTGGGTCAAGTTTGAACATAACAGAAGGTAGGAAGTTGGGAAAGAATGCCAGTGGAATAATATGAAGGGCATTAAGACAGAGACAAGCACCAACAGAACTTTAAATGAAAATAGGGCAAAGTAACTCATACATTCCTTTTAACCTAACATTTCCAACATCCAATTAACCAGACACTTTTTTTTTATATAAACTAAGTCCCTGTTTCACACATCCACAATTCATTTTGAGAAGAGAATTATTAACATTTGTTTGAAATTTATCTTTGTACAGTCTCCATGCTCCTGATGAAAAAATATTTTAATGTAATAAATTGTTACTTATCTCATTTCTTTGATAAATTACAACACTTCTTCTATGTTCTCTGTTTTTCTTGGTTCAACACTCACTGAATAACTTACACCTGGCAAACCTGCACTAAAGAGTACAGCTCTTCTTTAAATGTTGTTTTTCTAGTGATCTGGTAACCAAGACCACCTTAATCCAATTGTGCCCCTAGAAACTCATTATACAGCTTAAGCAGTACCTTTCTGATTTGTATCCCACAGCATCCATATTTGAATTACCAAACTGTGAGACTGTTAGTAAGAAGCATTAAGAATATGGGAATGAAAACTAGCTAAATTCACCCTTGCGTACCTTAAGTAGCACAGAATAATTTTTTTGGGGGGGTTTGAACAAAAATGTCTGAGTTTTGCACAGTTGTGAAGAAAATATGACTATACAGTATCTATTTAATAAAAGATGGCATAAACCATTAGGATGGCATGATCCACAAACAGTTGGACCAAAACATCAGATAGCAACAATATTTTGACAAGAAATGTATTAACAACCTAAAAATATTTATTTTGTTCAGAAAACAATTGTACCAAATAAATAATCTTGCCATTTTTTTTTAAATTATATTGGCTACTGCAATAAATTTTTAATCCTAATCCAAAGGGGAAAAAATCATGGCTAAAACTCCACATCTTATACTATATCTTTAGAAAATTAACAATTTCTACTTTTAGGTAAAGATCTTATTAACTTGTCTTCTTTCTGCATTCTAATTTGGTTTTATATATATATATATATATATATACACACGCGTACACACACAGAGTTAGGTCAATATTTGGACAGAGACAACTTTTTTTCTAATTTTGGTTCTGCACATTACCATAATGAATTTTAAATGAAACAACTCAGATGGAGTTGAAGTGCAGACTTTCATCTTTAATTCAGTGGGCTGAACAAAACAATTGCATAAAACTGTGAGGCAACTAAAGCATTTTTAACACAAATCCCTTCATTTCAGGTACTTTCAAAAGTAATTGGACAAATTAAATAACTGGAAATAAAATGTTCATATTTAATACATGGTTGAAAACCCTTTGCTGGCAATGACAGTCTGAAGTCTTGAACTCCTGGACATCACCAGATGCTGGGTTTCCTCCTTTTTAATGCTCTGCCAGGCCTTTACTGCAGCGGCTTTACTTTCAGTTGCTGTTTCTTTGTGGGCCTTTCTGTCCAAAGTTTAGTCTTCAACAAGTGAAATGCAGGCTCAATTGGGTTAAGTTCAGGTGACTGACTTGGCCATTCAAGAATGTTCCACTTCTTTGCTTTAATAAACTCCTGGGTTGCTTTGGCTGTATGTTTTGGGTCATTGTCCATCTGTATCATGAAACGCCACCCAATCAATTTGACGTCATTTAGCTGGATTTGAGCAGACAGTATGTCTCTGAACACCTCAGAATTCATTTGGCTGCTTCTGTCCTGTGTCACATCATCAATAAACACGAGTGTCCCAGTGCCACTGGCAGCCATGCACGCCCAAGCCATCACACTGCCTGACTCCACCGTGTTTTACAGATGATGTGGTATGCGTTGGATAATGAGCTGTTCCACGCCTTCTCCATACTTTTTTCTTGCCTTCATCATTCTGGTAGAGGTTGATTTTGGCTTCATCTGTCCAAAGAATGTTTTTCCAGAGCTGTGCTGGCTTTTTTAGATGTTCTTTAGCAAAGTCCAATCTAGCCTTTCTATTCTTGAGGCTTATGAGTGGCTTGTACCTTGCAGTGCACCCTCTGTATTTACTTTCATGCAGTCTTCTCTTTATGGTAGACTTGGATATCAATACGCCTACCCCATGGAGAGGGTTGTTCACTTGGTTGGCTGTTGTGAAGAGGTTTCTCTTCACCATGGAAATGATTCTGCGATCATCCACCACTGTTATCTTCCGTGGATGTCCAGGTCTTTTTGCGTTGCTGAGTTCACCAGTGCTTGCTTTCTTTCTCAGGATGTACCAAACTGTAGATTTTGCCACTCGTAATATTGTAGCAATTTCTCGGATGGGTTTTTTCTGTTTTCACAGCTTGAGGATGGCTTCTTTCACCTGCATGGAGAGCTCCTTTGACCGCATGTTGTCTGTTCACAGCAAAATCTTCTACATGCAAGCACCACACCTCAAATCAACTGCAGGCCTTTTATCTGCTTAATTGATAAGACATAACGACGGACTTGAACACACCTCAACATGAAATAGCCTTTGAGTCAATTGGCCAATTACTTTTGAGCCCCTGAAATGAAGGGATTGTGTTAAAAAAATGCTTTAGTTGCCTCACATTTTTATGCAATCATTTTGTTCAAACCAATGAATTAAAGCTGAAAGTCTGCACTTCAACTGCATCTCAGTTGTTTCATTTAAAATTCATTGTGGTGATGTACAGAACCAAAATTAGAAAAAAGTTGTCTCTGTCCAAATATTTATGGACCTAACTGTATACAGTGGTGTGAAAAACTATTTGCCCCCTTCCTGATTTCTTATTCTTTTGCATGTTTGTCACACAAAATGTTTCTGATCGTCAAACACATTTAACCATTAGTCAAATATAACACAAGTAAACACAAAATGCAGTTTTTAAATGATGGTTTTTATTATTTAGGGAGAAAAAATCCAAACCTACATGGCCCTGTGTGAAAAAGTAATTGCCCCCTTGTTCAAAAATCACCTAACTGTGGTGTATCACAGCTGAGTTCAATTTCCGTAGCCACCCCCAGGCCTGATTACTGCCACACCTGTTTCAATCAAGAAATCACTTAAATAGGAGCTGCCTGACACAGAGAAGTAGACCAAAAGCACCTCAAAAGCTAGACATCATGCCAAGATCCAAAGAAATTCAGGAACAAATGAGAACAGAAGTAATTGAGATCTATCAGTCTGGTAAAGGTTATAAAGCCATTTCTAAAGCTTTGGGACTCCAGCGAACCACAGTGAGAGCCATTATCCACAAATGGCAAAAACATGGAACAGTGGTGAACCTTCCCAGGAGTGGCCGGCCGACCAAAATTACCCCAAGAGCGCAGAGACGACTAATCCGAGAGGTCACAAAAGACCCCAGGACAACGTCTAAAGAACTGCAGGCCTCACTTGCCTCAATTAAGGTCAGTGTTCACGACTCCACCATAAGAAAGAGACTAGGCAAAAACGGCCTGCATGGCAGATTTCCAAGACGCAAACCACTGTTAAGCAAAAAGAACAATTTGGGCTCGTCTCAATTTTGCTAAAAAACATCTCAATGATTGGCAAGACTTTTCGGAAAATACCTTGTGGACTGATGAGACAAAAGTTGAACTTTTTGGAAGGCAAATGTCCCGTTACATCTGGCGTAACAGGAACACAGCATTTCAGAAAAAGAACATAATACCAACAGTAAAATATGGTGGTGGTAGTGTGATGGTCTGGGGTTGTTTTGCTGCTTCAGGACCTGGAAGGCTTGCTGTGATAGATGGAACCATGAATTCTACTGTCTACCAAAAAATCCTGAAGGAGAATGTCCGCCATCTGTTCGTCAACTCAAGCTGAAGCGATCTTGGGTGCTGCAACAGGACAATGACCCAAAACACACCAGCAAATCCACCTCTGAATGGCTGAAGAAAAACAAAATGAAGACTTTGGAGTGGCCTAGTCAAAGTGCTGACCTGAATCCAACTGAGATGCTATGGCATGACCTTAAAAAGGCGGTTCATGCTAGAAAACCCTCAAATAAAGCTGAATTACAACAATTCTGCAAAGATGAGTGGGCCAAAATTCCTCCAGAGCTGTAAAGACTCATTGCAAGTTATCACAAACGCTTGATTGCAGTTATTGCTGCTAAGGGTGGCCCAACCAGTTATTAGGTTTAGGGGGCAATTACTTTTTCACACAGGGCCATGTAGGTTTGGGTTTTTTTTTCTCCCTAAATAATAAAAACCATCATTTAAAAACTGCATTTTGTGTTTACTTGTGTTATATTTGACTAATGGTTAAATGTGTTTGATGATCAGAAACATTTTGTGTGACAAACATGCAAAAGAATAAGAAATCAGGAAGGGGGCAAATAGTTTTTCACACCACTGTATATACACATACATTATATATCTATATACACACACACACATACGTATGTTGTAATAGTTCATCATATTCCTTGACATGGACTTCAGCCTTGACCTAGTTTTCAGATTTCAAGACCACATCCATTAGATTGCTGCCAAAACCTGCCATGATTATTATGATCACTCTGTTCACGCAGCAAGGGAATTTTTGAAGCTATCTTGTGACATCTTACCTTCCTACTTTGTTGCTTTCACATGAACTTCATGTCAGCATTTTGTAGTCACTATTCATCTGTTATTTGGTAAAAACAAATGCAATTAAAGCTATATTCCGTTTTCTTGTAAAAATAAAATCAAACTAAAAACAAACATTATACACATACTGCAACACACCATATACAATGCCACTACAAAAATGTGGTTTCTTGCTGACCTATTATTGTTTGTTTTATATTACTGAATGAGAGAAGCCATATGTTATATGAGCTGGAGTCTGTGGCATTGACCAAAAAAACAGGAGACAGAGCTGGAGGTGACAAGAGTTAAAGACGCTAAGATTTGCATTGGGTGTGATGAGGATGGACAGGATTAGGAACGAGTACATTACAGGGTCACCTCAAGTTGAACAGTTTGGAGACAAAATCATAGAGTCCAGATTGCATTAGTTTGGACAAGTGCAGAGAAGAGATGCTGGGTATACTGGGAAAAGGATACTAATGATAAAGCTTCCAGGCAAGAGGAACATAAAAAGGCCTAAGAGAAGGTTTATGGATGTCGTAAGAGAGGACATGCAGGTGATGTGTGTAACAGAGCAGGATGCAGAGGACAGGAATATATGGAAAAAGATGATCCGCTGTGGTAACACCTAATGGGAGCAGCCAAAAGAAGAAGAAGAAGAAGATGATGAAGAATGAGAGAAGCGAGATCAAGGTTATGCCACAACTTGAGTACTTTGGAAAGCACTGTTCCAGTGTGAGCTAACACCTGATACAGCAGTCACATGAAATTTGTTCTATAGCATGTGAATGCAGTATTACTGGTTTTTGTTTGTTCTTCATAAAAATACAAATTTTAAAAAATGAATAATTTGAAATAAATAAAAATGGTGTGATACACTGTGACAGTTACAGGCCTCTATGTTAAATTCACTTATGTGTGTGTTGTCTGCTTGTTATCCCTGTGTCTGTGTGGATTTCCACATCAAAGAATTTACTGACACAATATATCTGAATGGACAATTGAGCCCTGAAATAAATGACCTAGGAGTCCAGAATTGGTTTCTGCTTTATGCAGAAAGGAGCAGAGATATGCTCCAAATTTTTCCAACCCTGTAATGGAAAAATCATTTTTCATAATAATGAACAGATAGAAATAAGCAAACAAAATAGATAAGCAAAATAAAAAGAAAGAATCTAATGTAAAGAACGTACATATTTCTTTAAAAAGTACACAGTTTTGGTACATAGAAATTGAAAATTTATGACCAGTAACAAGTCTTTCTGTTTATATAAATACAATTAAATGTGTGAATTTCCTTCTGGTCATAAGACTGTTTGCCTATGCAATTCTCTGGATGAGTAAAAACAGAAATGCATTGTGTATTTGCAACACACATTGTTGGGAAATGTTCTTGCATGAAGAAAGATTATTTTCTATTGGTCTGAATTTTAATCTTGATTTAACCCTAGGAGGGTGAAGTTCAAGAACAGACTTTTGAGAGGCGTGGAGAAGCAGTCAAGTTTTACCTACAGGGTGTTCTCATTTATATAGGGGAAATAAAGTCAAATAATGCAAAAACACAAAACATCAATGAACTGACTTATCAAACTGTACATATTTTTATTATTCATACAATGAGTCCACCATGACCAGCCTAAATCCCATTAGAAGCTCTTGGATGCTTACTGTCCTGTATCAGGATATAAACTGAGTTTGAGGAGTGAAGACATCTATTTTGTGGTCAGCAGGATTGGCATTAGCCTCATAAGTACAGATGGTAACCTCATGTCTGTGAGCCTGTAGAAAGGACAGCATTACAAAGTTAGCAGAATAGGAATTCTGGGATCCAACTGTAAGCAGCATGGCAAGGCAGTTTATCTCATTTGAGGCAAATGAGTGGTACCATCCATCTTCATAACTGCTTATTCAGGGCACAGTAACCGGGATGTTGGAGCATATCTCAGGCAACAACAATCCCTGGACAGGGCACCAGCCCATCACAGAGTTAACACACACACACACACACACACACACACACACAGGCCAATTTAGCAATTCCAATCCACCTAACCTGCAAGTATTTGGACTGTGGGTGGAAACCAGAGCATCTGGAAGAAACCCACAAGGACACAAGGAGAACATGCCTGGAGCACCTGGAACATGAACTCCAGTCTCTTAACTATGAGGTTGCAGCAATAACACTGTGCCACAGTGTCACCCATGGTTGATAACATTCTTTGAACTAACCAATCTACAGCCATGGAAAATAATATAATTCTTACCTCTGTGAACTCTCCGCGTAGTCCAATATAGTATACCCGTGTAGTACTGCTTCCAAAGTTCTTCGAGATATGAATTGAAAGATGATTGACATTAGAGAAGCGAGCAATCCTACAAAAAAAAAAGAAATTATATATACTATATATATTATTATATATGAAGAAAGTAAAGGGGGGCACCAAAATTACTAAAACAAAACGCAAATTATGAAGCTCTCATACTTCACTGGATACTCCAACTCTCCCAAAACATCACGGTTCAACCGAAATGCCTGATCTGGCTCTCGCACTGCATCATCAAATGACATGCAAGGGATGTTTTTGAATCTGTGTAGTGAGAAAAGGAGAAACACAATGTCTTAAGCACATTTTCATATAGTCATTAAGGCCTTCATAAAGAATTCATCAAAATGCGTCAATTTTTCTGATTTCTGTTTTGTTCAAAACGGGAGCATAAAGTAGCCAGAGCCAATTAAACCAACCACCAGCCACAGAAGTAACGCTTTTCAACTGGAAGGAACCTAGATAAGCAGGACAAGCTAGTGTGGCCAACCATGCTATCTGGAGGCCTGTGGAAAGTACGCCGTATTCTCCAAAAGAAATCCAAACAAAAATGCAACGTTTATTCAGATCTCTATAAAATGGGAATTGCAGATACAAAAAAAAAATGCATAAACAGGTACAGTAATTAATTAAAAATTATAATTACCAGAATACTCCCTCTAAGACATAGAAGGCTTACATATGGAATCAGCTTAAAATAAAACTGTGCAGATGGAAATGTTCCACTGTACGCTGTCCACCATACGTTACCATCTGCCATGCACTGCACCCTTCTATCTAGTCATTTCCCAGTGTCATTATTGGTGAAAACCGTAGCCACTTAATTTTCTTACTTTCTCCTTTGTTCCTTTCGTATTCAAAATCACAATATCCCAGTAGCTTGATTTTAACTTTAACTTTTTAACTTGACTCTGTTCTAAGCATTTTGCAAAATATCAACAAACACCTACAGTCATACAGGAGCAAAATAAAACTAAAAGAGTTTCTTTGCAATAGAATAATCCATGCTCAGGTGGAGTCTGCATGCTATCTATACTTGTGTGGTTTATCTGGGCAGCGATTTTCCTCTCATTTGAAGTTGCGTATTTTAAGCCAACAAGTAAACCTAACCTGGTCCTATGTGGATAGGTGTGAGCATGTGATGAGATTCCATGACAGACTAGTATGGTTTCCCAATATTGGATGTGTTTCATTATTATGGCTAATTCTGTCCAAAATGGTCCTGGCTTACTATGCCATCAGAAGGAAAAAAAACATGTTTACAAAATTGATAAATGTTGCAGACTGAATAATCACTTGCAACCATGTCTACTGTAAACTGTGTTAATTTGACCTCTAAATAAACTCAAAGGTAAGGTGTAAATAACAGTAATTAAATGAAACACAAATTTAACAGAAGCTCACAATAACGATCATTTAAGCCCAATAACAAATATATGTAATGCAGACATTTTTTTTCTGTCCACCCTGACCAACAGACCTTATCATCGGACTGCAATTTCGAGACTTAAAAAACAACTCTACATTTATGGACTCTGTTTTCTCTTAATTATATATCTATTTATGCAAGTGTGAATTATTTATTTTTGTATACTATTCATGCATTATTATTATCTAATTTGTATTTTTTTTTTTTTTGCATGTAACTACTTCTTTGACATCTTGTGAAGCATGTTGAGCTACACCATTGTATTAATATCTTCTTTAGAAATAAATGTTCCTGTGCTTATTAAATGCTGGCCAAGTAAACTGTCCAATAACAGATATGTAATGCAGACAGATATATTAAATGATGTTATATGTACTCTTATAGATCTCTTGAAAGAACATCAGACACAATTGGCTATTTATCAATTGATGAATAAACAGAGGTTGCAAGATAAACGGGTTATGGCCTCTGACTAATAAACTGAATGACCTGAAAATTAGCGGGTAGAGTGTACCTCATGAATTAGGAAATGCTATTGTGTAATCACTAGAAAATTACAGATTTGATTTATTTAATGCCATTCAAACCAGCTCTACTTAATTCAAGCGAGAAATGCTGGTAATGCACAAGTCATTAAAAAGATGCACATTATGTAGTTAACAGTATAATTCACAATATCAGTAATAGCAAAAAGACTCACAGTCGTAATTCAGATGGATGGCTCTCATCATCATCCCCAATCACAATAATTCCCTTTAGCTTCACACTGCCGATAAACCTGTAACCAAACCAATATGAATGTGCATGAGGACTAAGCCGAGTTATATTAGTTGCTTAGGTTCAGTGAAAAGATGTCCGACAATTTCACTCAAACCTGCTACGCTAACAATTCATGTTTAAGACAGAGACTGATAATCATATACTGTACTTTAATAACTGGCTGTCTTACGGAATGTTGAACAGAAGTTCTTCGTCAGCATCACTTTCCACAAACTGGAAAAAAACATAGGAAAATTAACATGGTTTCATTTACCAGTATAAAATAATTATGGTCAATCTGAGCTATTTGGTGAAACCGGAATCAAAACTGAAATGTTACAATGTTTGCATTAGCAAATCAATTGGGCCATCGGTGGTATGGACTGAATCCCAAGCTCAAATGGCTTACAAGAACTGTTGAGCAAAGGTGCACCGAAAAGCAGCGGAAAGCGGTGTCAGTTTGAATGGAATTTAAGAACCTCTAGAATCGACGTCATTACAGATCAAGGCAATAGGGCCGAGAATCGCCTATTAAAATAAATGAACAATAGCGGCAACATCGAGTCCGAGTAAAAAAAACTGAAGCCGTACCTTCTCCCGATTAGTGCGTTCCTCCCAAGGCTTAAAGACGAGTTTGCCGTCCCCGTCACGACTCTCGTTCAAACACTGCAGCTTTTCCAAATCTATTTTCCTGTACAGCCCATACTCAACGCCTCTGTCAGACGGCTCATGCTCTCCTCTGCACTCACAAGCATGGCCATGACCGTGGCCGTGCCCCGCCATTCCTAAGCACGCTTCTCTAACTACGTTACTGTGTTGACAATTGTGACTCTTTGCAGTCTATCCAGGAATAGGCATCAGAACTCTCGCAGCACGTGACATCGGGTCGCTTGAAGCCCCGCCCTCTCAATTGCCTATACAGGAATTCCCGCCTTCTGTCATAACGCAACACCAATAGAAGTTGACGAAAAATGATTGATGGGGTAGTCCTGTTCTTATTACTTCTCTCGCGGCTTCTCGCTGATGATTGGTTATTCTGAAAATGATTGACAATTGTACATGCCTCAACCTTAAGTCCCGAGTTTCAGCAATTTTGCAACTTTTAAATTTGTATAAACACTTTAGAACGTAATTTGAAAGGTGAAATATATTGCGATATATCAATAGGTGCTAAAGCGTAAACATCCGGAAATTTATGCCGGTGAAGTTGGTAGAAAATAACGTGGGGCGCGTGACGAGAAAACATCTGGTGAATTGCCTAGTGGAGACCCATTTGAAATGAACAGCATGATTTTCTCGTCTTCTTTTTACAACAGTGTTACCCAGTTATGCAGGATGTTAATTTCTGGAGATCATAGTCGGGTCTGGATGTGTGGGACAACGTATTAGGTTGGTGTGTCTGTATTTTTAAAAATCGCTTTAAAGGGAAGGTTCCGCTTACTGATGTTGGCCATTACAATATATTTTAAGTTGTGCTAGAAATTGCGAATACAACTTGTATACTGGTTCATTTTAACGGGTTTACTCCATTTTAAGGAAACAAAGCAATTTAGCTAGTTCAGAGAGACATTACTTTATTATCCAGATTTCCTAATTCTTTGGTAGTTTTTGAAGATGAGTCTAATATTGTGTTGGATAGCAGTCTCTGTAGATGCGCTCCACATGTTTATAATAAGCCTACTTATTTACAGCTGTTTATGCAAAAGATTCCGTCCATAAACCTGATATTTGGAGAGAAACTAAACCCAGTTTTTCCTTCCCAAAGACGCGTTTAATAGTAGACTAAAAACACAATTCCAGCTTTTCGAGCAAGTGTGAATATATGAAATTTGTCAAATGCTGTCAATACTAGACGTAGGCCCATAGTGTCTCATCTACATCAGGAATCTTCACCAAATGCAATGGTCCTGGAGGCACTTAAGGGCTCAAGTTTCAAATGTGGACATTTGCAGAGAAGGTTTTTATTAAGGATATCTCCATATTTTGCTCTGTTCATCTTCCCCTCAGCCCAGCCTGGTCTCCTAGTCCCTGCCGCTGAAAATCAACCCCACTGCATGATGCTGCCACCACCACGTGTCACTTTTTGAACGGTATTGTGCAGGTGACGAATGGTGCCTGTTTTTTTTCCCCAGACATGACTCTACTTGGTTTCATTAGACCAGAGAATCTTGTTTATCACAGTCTTAGAGACCTTTATGTGCCATTTTGCAAACTTCAAGCAGGCTTCCATGTATTCCTTCTGTCTGGTCAATCCGTCATAAAGCCCTGATCGGTAGAGTGTTGAAGTGGTGGTTATCCTTCTGGAAGTTTCTCCTCACAGGTTCTCTAGTGCTAAGCCAGAGCAACCTTTGTGTTCTCGGTCACTTCTCTTATCATTGCCCTTCGCAAATGATTGAACACTGGTCGGCCAGCTCTAGGAAGAGTCATGGTTGTTCCACACTTCTTCCTTGTAGGAATTATGGTGGCCACTGTGCTTTTGGGATCCTCCAATGCTGCAGAAATGTTTTTGTAGCCATCCCCAAATCAGTACCTTGACACAATCCTGTCTCTAAGCTCTGCAGGCAATTCCTTCAACCTCACGGCTTGAGTTTGCCTCACCTGTGGGGCCTTTCCTAATCAGTCCAATCAACTGAAATGACCACAGGTGGACTCCAAACAACAATGACCAATACAATGGACTGCGCCTGAGCCAAATTTTATGTGTCCAAAGCAATTCAATGAATACTTGTCTCAATGTGATAGTTCAATGTTTTACTTTTAATAAATTTGCAACAATTTCTAAAATTTCAATGATTTTAGCACAAGACTGAAGCCAAACAATATGTAAAAAAAAAAAAAAAGTAAAGGGGTCTGAATTCTCCCTTAATCCACTGTTTACCTATCTATAAATAATTTATGTACAGTATAGAAATTTTGATTTCACAAAAATATGGTCTGGTCCCAAGTGGGAATGGCAAATGAATGGATTGATTGATTGAATATTATAATGTAGTACTGTATATTATTTATGGAACTCGCCTTTTCCAGTGGTATGTCAGGGTGAAGCCAGAGCCTAACCCAGTAACACTGAACACAGGGTAGGTAGGTACCAGCCATGGCCAGGGCATCAGTCCTACACAGGGCACTTCCCTTCGCCTACAAATACTAGGCCAATCCAGAATATACCTTCAATCCAACATGGACACATATCAGGCCAATTTAAAATGTTCAAAAGTACTAAAATGCTTGGGGAAACTTGTCACCCTTTTTCATAACATTTATATCTATTATGTGAAGAGAGAAATAGGATTTCTACTCTTTGGTTTTATGGCACATTTCAACAGACTACACAAATCTGGAGTCACCAGTTAACTTAAAATGTATTTCTTTGGGATTGGAAAATGTTCAAAGACCAACTGTGTTAGAGCTGAGCACTGTGTCAACAGTAATACATCAAATCATCATAATTGTCATCAGCAACCTCCAAATAGCACAAAAATGATACTTCTCGTGCCTATATAACTGATCCCCATTTTTTCCAAACTTTTGTGAAAAGGAGTAAATTTGACCTCCTCGTATCTCATTACAGGACGAGTCTCTGGGATAGACGCAACGTCTAGTCCTACTGATCATTTTTGCAAACAGCACCTATCAGTTTACTCTATCATAAGGGTGTAATATCCCTCCACAAAAGATTGGTAAAGATTGTCCTAAAAATGAGTGTTTTTTGGGTCTAAAGGGTAACAAAGCTTGATGTCTTGAATAACTAGACATTCAGACTCTTCACAGTGCATCATATAGTACGCGGGGGTTTTCTCATACTGGTGAGTCAGGAGGCACTGGACAAAAACAAGCAAATTGATCAGAAAGCGTTAGTAAGTGAGCACAATACTTAAACATTATTAGAGAAGGCAGACTGGATAGATGGATGGATGGATGGGTGTTACCGTGAAAGAGATGTCTGGCATGCTGCAGTATTGTCTTGTCACAAATGCAAAATCCTTATTTGCATGTCCAACCAACACACAACTATCACCACACTCAATGATGTGTTTCATTTTAAACATTATTCAAATTACAGAACCAGAACCAACTTAGTCCAGTATTATTTAAAGTTAGATCATTACTTAAGCTAATTATTATTCTATAAGAAGTAATGACTGTTGCCACAATGATAGCTGAAACGGCTTCTGTGAGGGTTTGCCGTACTAAGACTTAATGAAGGTGACATGCAGGTTCTTTGACACCAGTTTGTTCTCACATATAAAATCAGACTCCAGAGTTTTTCCAAGAGTTTATTCACAGAAATAATTCCACTTGCTAAATGCACTATCCTTTTATCTTAAAATAATCTTAAAACAATTTTCACGAATAAAATTTATAATTGAGAATAAATACAAAATGCAGCTATTCTCCAGCATCTGCCCCTGGATCGCTCCAACAGCTAATAACAATCAATCCATTGATTCATATAGCGCCTCAAGGCACTTTACAAAGTAAAATGACTGCAATAGCAATGCAAGCCTGGGTGACAGAAATAAGAGAAGCCAATTAGGAACCGCAGCTGAAAATCACCACCAGCTGAGCTTGGAAACCACAGCCACCTCCCAGTCCCATCAGCCATCCCGAGCTCCCGTGCTGCCTGGTTGAGCTGGCTTATGTTGCTCATGCTGGTCTAATGCACTGGCATCCCATAAAATCTTTAGCTTTCTGAAATTGGTTTATTAAAACAATATATAATTTTCCTCTTTTTAAAAAGTAATTTAAACGAGTTAATTATTTTTTTTTTCTTTTTAGCTTAACTTCATAATTCTTGTTCCCAAATAAAACATACTGACCACTTGACTGTCTTTACTTACTGGAATGAGTTGGACAAGAGCTGTCTTCTCAGACCACCACAGACACAAAGCGTTCTTTAGTATCATTTAGCCAAGTGCCTGCACTCCCTAAAGCTCATCTGCGGTGTCTGTCACAGTCTCCTTCCTACAACTGCCACCACTTAAACATTTCCATTACAGCCATAATTTAAAATGACCTTTTTTCTGTAAAGTATATACAGAAACAACCACCTTCCCCTACACCCAAAACAGGAAAAAAATACAAGAATGGCCTGCTGTCACACAGAGAAGCCACCCTTCACCATAGCCTATTGATGGCTACATTTTCTATCAGGAGTTAGGCTACTGCAGAGGGTTGTGAGTTAAGAAGTGCAGGACCTAAATAAAATAAAATACACTTTAGTATTTATCTAAAGTAAACCTACATATAAATAAATAAAAATGATTGAAATGAAGTAGCAAATACAAAGAGGGAGTGAGTAGAAGAAACAAGATAGATTGAGGCTGAACTGCAATATGTGCTCTCCCACAGTAAGACAGCTCACCCTGACAAAATATGTACATATATTGCATTTGCTCAAGAGCCCCAAAACACATTTTTTAATCCATTTAGAGAAAGAAAAACTTAGGGCATAGTGTTAAAATGTGCAGTGGGCATTCACAAGGGTTTATATACATGTGCAGACCAGTGCTGAATGTGTACCATGGCAACTGTTTGCAAGCAAAAGTGACCACATGTTCAATTTTGTTGTGTCATTTTAAGCTGTATGGGTAGAGATGGGCGATTACAGGTCAAACTGGTTTAGGTCATGAATTCCTCTTGCAGCAGTGCAAATCCTTAAGAGTCTGGAGTCCAGTTTTACACCATCACAGACAAGATGGCTCCTTTGAAGCTCCTGAGACCACTAACGTCTTGAGAAACGATTCTTAAATGCCTTAATCGTCTTGGCCATCATGGGTGCAATTTCTGTAGTGACAAGAGAAATGGAGATTAGAGGATTGTTATGACTTGGTAATGTCTGCCCATGCCTAAATGTAAATGATGGGTGCAAGCCTACTTACTTTTAACTTGTGGCTTGCTGCTGGCAGGTGAAATGCTAGAAGAGGAGGAGGAAGAGGCATGGCTCCCTGTGCTGGTACTGGGACCCTCATAGGATGTGTTGCTTTCTGCAGCTTGGGATGCACTAGTGCTGCTGCTACCGATAGAAAGACTGCTGTAGGAAGTGGTTGATGCTGGTCTGATTCTACAGAAGCAAGGAGACAGAAACACACATAAAAGTATCTTTAAATATTTCAGTTGAGTTTTGTATACCATAGTGGTGTACATATTAACAAATCCATTATAGTGTTAACGATTTATATATAAATTAGGTTCTTAATGTTTCAACATATTAATGAGATAATTAAAAAAAATAATACATTTAATACATACCAGCTGGTTAGCTTAAACAACACAAAATAACAAAAGGCATAGGAGTTCGTATTTGATGCTATTTTTGACTGTTCAATAGGTAGTGTGACATTGTGTACTTCTCAGACAAATCCCTGCCTCTTTATTCTGAATAAGGAACAACTTACTTGAGCAGCCTGTGTCGATTTTTAAAAAAGTTTATATAAACAATTATAATGTATCTTGATCTTGAGTAAAGTTGACTACTAAATTAAGAAAAAGAATAGTAAAATAAAAAAAAAAAAAAAACAATAATCCAGGTATAAATAGACAGCTCTCACAGCTTTCATATAAGGAATGAACAGTATGCAAGAGCAGACCTGTTACCCAATATCCCAGCAGCACCTCCTAAAGGAGTGGTGGCTCTGCGGCTAAGGATCTGCGCTGGTATCCTGAAGGTTGCTGGTTCGAATCCCAGTCACTGCCATAAGAGATCCTACTCTGCTGGGTCCTTGAGCAAGACCCTTAACCTTCAATTGCTCCAGGGGTGCTGTACAATGGCTGACCCTGCGCTCTGACGCCAAGGGGTATGCGAAAACCAACTAATTTCCTTCGGGATTAATAAAGTTAAAAAAAAATAAATAAAACACGCCAAGGGACACGGTCAAACAGTAAGCTTTTTTTCAAAGCTATAAAACACATGTAGATTGGGTAGCATTACTCCCACTCATGGTCCGGCAACTGTTCCAGGGAGAAGAGATTGTCTATTGTTACATGGCCAAGACAGAATCCACAATGTCCATATCTTTGGCTTAACCATCATACAAAGTCATCCCTCCAGGACCCTTGCATACTGTATGCCTTAACTGGGAGGCAGAGGAGTGTGATCCCTCTGTATTTGGAATACACCCCTCTGGTCAGCCTCTTTAAATATAGGGACCACCACAGCAGTCTGCCATTCTAAGGGTACTTCACTCACCTTCAATGGGACATTGGATAGCTGCGTTCAGATACTTAGCATTAAAAATTGAATTTGTAAACTGTGGGTAATGGGACTCTGTCAGGGTTGTGTCTCGTCACCACTTCTGTTTATAGTTTTCATGGACAAGATATCAAAGGTAGGGGTAGTATCATTGGTTTCCATAGGTGATGTAGTTAGTCCTTTTTGCCTCATATGAATGTGTGTAGAGTGTGAAGCAGCAGAAATGAGAATCAGCATCTCTATGTCAGAGGTCATGATTCACAGGAAAGGGTGGATTGCTCTCTCCATGTTGGGGGTGAGGGGGTTTGAGGGGACAACTGCTCTTAGTGGAGGAGTTTCAGTATCGTACAGATACTTGTTCACAAATGATTGAAAAAGGGAATGTAAGATCGACAAGGGGATTGGAGCGGTGACAGCTTTTCTGCAAGTACTTTACTGGTCTGTAGTGGTGAGGCAGGAGCCAAGTCTAAAGACAAAACTCTTGGTTTCCCTCACCTATTGTCTTCAGCTGTGGGTAATGACCGAAAGAATGAGATTGCGAGTACAACCTGCAGAAAGGAGGGTGACTGGGCTGACACTGTGTGGTAAACTGTAAAGCTCAGTGATTCAGGAGACTTTCAGAGTAGATTCACTGCTCCTCTGGATTGAAAGGGGCCAGGTGAGATGGTTTGGGTATGTTGTAAGGATGCAACATGGTGGCTCCACCTAGAGATCTTTTAGGCACGTCTCTCTGGGTGAACATCCTGTGGTAGACCCATGACATGTGGGAGGGATAAGACCTCTCAGTTGGCTTGGGAATACCTGGGAATTCCTCAGGAGGTACTGGAATTTAAAGATGGGGACAGTAAAGTCTGGTGTGTACTGCTTGGCTTGCTGCCACCAATACCCTCAACCAGGAAAAGCAGTTTCAGAAAATGAAATGAGGTGAAATGAAAAAACATTAGCAACCTTAAGAAGAACATTTGAGAACTACTGTTACACACTAAGCAAATCTCTGCTTACTTAATAGGTGCTGCTTCATTTATGCTGGTACTTGTACTGCCACCAGCTGTCCCAAATTTTTCTTGCCGCCTCCGAACATCCCGTGGAGGCTTTACCACAGTGTTTACAAATGCCATTTTCACTTGCCGACCTAGGGTAAAGAAAAGCAAAATTCACAGAATGTAAAAATGTATGAAAGAATTTTCTGAAAGGAATAAATGTTCCTGAGAAAAGCATCTCAACATACCCCTGGGCCTGTTAGCATGAGCAGACGTAATGTTTTGCGTGAGCATTCTAAGCCGCTCTTCACGTTCATCATGAAGGCGCAAATACAGCTCACGCCATGTCTCGTACTCTTGTGGGCTCTCGTGGCGGAAATCGCGTCGGCAGTGACGCATCCAGAGTTCATCAGACTCTTCCACAAACCACTGCAACAAGGAAACAAGGAACATCCTTTTATTAAAATATCTAACACCCCCTACAGAAATCAGCGATGGTCAGTATTTGACAACAGGATGACATTGTGGCCAGCACAGCATCCTAGTTCTCATTCCTCAGCCAAGTCACTCTCTTTATAGTATTTAAGTGTTCAACCTTGTGTGTTCATGAATTTTCCAAGTGCCCTAAGAATGGGAAAGGTGCTATATAAATACAAAATTATTATTACCACGACATGTCAAAAATGTGGATGTTCAGCTAATAGGGGATTGTAAAGTGGTCCTGTGTGAGGATGAATAATATATATAAATTGTGGACTGTGGCCGGACATTCATCCCGGCCAATACCCCCAGGCCGCCCGAGAGAGCCATCCCTGCAACATGCAGATGCCCCAAATTCCAGCAGGGCATCATGGACATTGGAGTTTTCCTGTACAGCTTTGCTGGATAACGTCGAGACCACCAGGGGACGCTGCAGAGAGGCTCGGAGACCTCTGTGTCACCTCTAACCCGGAAGTACATCTTAATTACAGCAATAGAAGAAACGACGTACTTCCAGGATGAAAAGAAGAACTTTGATCTGACCCAGAAGTGCTAGGAAGTAACATGGACTGAGGGCTCAGAAGCACTTCCGGGTCACGGACTATATAAAGGATTGTGGGAGATCCCAGAGTTGAGCTGAGCTGGGAGGAAGGGTGGCAACGCGTCTGGGAGAGAGGATTATTGTGGATTTGATTGTGTTTATGAGTATTGTGGAGTGGAGGGTGCTTTGTGCACTATATAGTCTTAATAAAATTAAGTATTGGACTTTTACCTGGTGTCTAGCATCTGAACTGAGGGTTCAAGGGGATGACAGTGCCCCCTATCGGTCACTAATATTTTATATTTATATATATATATATATATATAGTTTATATATAGTTTTAGTAATAGCTGACAAAACACAGGCTTGAAAACTTTGTTAATCACTTATACAAAATGTAGAAAACAGTGAAAAGTACCTCATAAATTTAAAAAAATATTCATTGCCAGGACAAATGTCAGAAAGCAGAAATACTATGCGACTCTTCAATTCCACCCGGGGGAGTAAATGCTAACATTAATTTTATTTTAATTTTTTTCATTTTTATTACTATTTAATTTAATATTGTTTCTTTGTATCAGTATACTGCTGCTGGATTATGTGAATTTCCCCTTGGGATTAATAAAGTATCTATCTATCTAAAAAAATGATTATATTGTGAATGTACAAAATATCTAATAATTTTTTTTCCCCCCAGACCAAAGGTTTCATGAAAGTGGTTTAGGTGGTAACACCTAACATGTCAAAGATTGAGCATTTTTAATATGCGCAATGAAAATTTTACTGGATATCAAAAGTATGCAAATCGGTTTTGTGACAGGAATATTCATCTGTCATAGAGACTAATCTGTTAGGTAAAATTAGTAATTACAATAAGCAGTTATATATTCATTGTAATTGTCAGTTCTTAGTTTGTAATAACGAAATACATTTCCTATAATGTACACAACTCTGTTTGATAGGCATTGTTTTTAACAGCCATATACTTGTATAAATCAAAGTAAATATATTAATTTTAGTCAATATATTTAATATTAGGAAAAAGTAAAAAGCTAACAAATAAACATCATTCTCTAATATCACATAGGAACTCAATTTATGGATCTTTTATCTATTTGATATGTTTAATCTAATATGGTGTCAGTATCAATGCAAGTCTAAAGCCAATGTCATATTTTACGACTTCTTCTCACAGGAGTAGTCAAACTTAACACTAGAATTACCAGAGCCTACGAAAAAACTCGTAATTCCGTCCCACCTTAAACTGCTTCTTAAATCTCTTCACACCTCTCCGCCAGCGCCCTTTGTTTTCTAAATGTGCTGATAAAGAAAAGCTCGGAGCAGCCGGCTATTCCATCCCCCCACCAATTTAGAACGTGCACGAACTTCTCTCAGCTCATGCCTTGATTGAGTATCTGGGAGTGAAGTGGAGTTTTAGAGTGGAAATAATAGATCGTTGTTTGGAACACACGCATTTCATGTCTGTTCCGTTTCTACAGTAATCTGTGTCAACACATTGTTAAAACAGAAACGTTTTTTTATATTCTAGTAGTAGATGACAAAATGTAGGCATAAACTATATAATGTATGAAGCCTGAAGTCCAAATAGCAAAGAAACATTTTCACAAGAATAACACAATTGCGCTTTTATTCAAAAATATAACTGCAGAAACAAAAAGCCGCCTAAACATGTGACATTGACACCACTTTATTATAACTGCCTCCGTGGTTCAATAGATTCAGCCCCGCTTGGAATCAAAGGTCACGAGTTCGGTCCTGCGCCCCTCCGTTTTGAGAAGTAAACTGCTCTTAGTCTTACTGTTTTAAAATAAAAGCATACATTTGATTTCAGTCTGTAACAGCCGGTGCAATTTATGATCCTTGTAAAGGTTAGCTTTTTTTTTAATTCACTTTTCATTCTCTCAGTCGCGTTCAGAATCAATCCATACAACCCCATCTGACACGGCTGTTTTCACTAAAGACGCTATAGCTCTGCAGTGTACCACGATGCATACTAACGCCAAACACCCTCAACCTAAAGTCCCGGTTCTGACACACAAGCGCTGGCGAAGCTGCTTCTTCGTATCTCACCGTCACTTGCTTTTCTTTTTATTCAGTTTTATTGAGTGTTCCTGCCAGTCCCGCATGTTGCTGTATGCTGTTTCTTTTGTACTCCAGGACATGCAGAGGAAAGAATGGTAAAGACCAGTAACTTCGGCGCTATATGCAATCATCAGACACTCCCCATCTGCCCGTGTCGTTCAAACACAGGAACATATATTGGTGTAAAAGTATAACAAAAGTGCACTTTTTCCATCGCCTTTTCCTGTAAGAAGCAATGTACACACTTCTCTCTATGCTGTGGTTTCTATTACACACCTGAAAGAAAGAGACAATATATGTGAAAATATAATCGCACTAATGCAATATTATTTGAAAGCGAACAGCGTCAGATCGGGTGTGAATTTATGCAGGAACTGGAAATTCTCTGATCGGGACCTTCCCCAGGGAAGAAAGTACAGTGTCAGGTGCTCATTCAGTGTAATAGAAACCATAGCACAGAGAGGTGTGTACACGGCAACAAGTACACGGTCGTAAATGTAGGAAGGACGGTCCTTGGGTGTGTGGGAACTGTTAATATTTGAATGTGATGATTTTATATAGCACGGAATGAAAATCTGCACTTCTTAGCATTGCACCATGCAAGATGTCGTATCAATCGCCTACTGTAACTTGCTTTCTTTTTCTTGGTTATACAGGTAGTTTTGAATAAAAGTGCACTTGTTTTGTTTGCGAAATGAAGTGTCTGCGTGCACTTTTCGTGGCATTACACGTGTATTTTTTGAGCATGCCCGTTTGAGCAGTATAAAAGTATTGAAAAGTATAACAAAACAACGGGCAGATGGGAGTGTCTGATGATTGCATATAGCGCCGAACTTACTGCTCTTTACTATTCTCTCCTCTGCGTGCCCTGGAGTACAAAAGAAACAGAATACAGACGCGCTATAGCTCTGCGTTGTACCACGATGCATACTAACGCCCCACCCGGTTCTGACACACAGGCGCTGGCGAAGCTGCCTTCTTCTTCTTATCTCACCGTCACTTGATTTTCTTTTTATTCAGTTTTATTGAGTGTTCCTGCCAGTCCCGCATGTTGCTGTATGCTGGATATTTTCACATGTATTGTCTCTTTCTTTCAGGTGTGTAATAGAAACCACAGCATAGAGAGAAGTGTGTACATTGCTTCTTACAGGAAAAGGCGATGGAAAAAGTGCACTTTTGTTATACTTTTACACCAATATATGTTCCTGTGTTTGAGCGACACGGGCAGATGGGGAGTGTCTGATGATTGCATATAGCGCCCGAAGTTACTGGTCTTTACCATTCTTTCCTCTGCATGTCCTGGAGTACAAAAGAAACAGCATACAGCAACATGCGGGACTGGCAGGAACACTCAATAAAACTGAATAAAAAGAAAAGCAAGTGACGGTGAGATACGAAGAAGCAGCTTCGCCAGCGTTTGTGTGTCAGAACCGGGACTTTAGGTTGAGGGTGTTTGGCGTTAGTATGCATCGTGGTACACTGCAGAGCTATAGCTCGTCTTTAGTGAAAACAGCTGTGTCAGATGGGGTTGTATGGATTGATTCTGAACGCGACTGAGAGAATGAAAAGTGAATTTAAAAAAAAGCTAGCCTTTACAAGGATCATAAATTGCACCGGCTGTTACATACTGAAATGAAATGTATGCTTTTATTTTAAAACAGTAAGCAGTTTACTTCTCAAAACGGAGGGGCGCAGGATCGAACTCGTGACCTTTTGATTCCGAAGCGGGGGCTGAGTCTATTGAACCACGGAGGCAGTTATAATAAAGTGGTGTCAATGTCACATGTTTAGCGGCTTTTGTTTCTGCAGTTATATTTTGAATAAAAGCGCAATTGTGTTATTCTTGTGAAAATGTTTCTTTGCTATTTGGACTTCAGGCTTCATACATTATATAGTTTATGCCTACATTTTGTCATCTACTACTAGAATATAAAAACGTTTCTGTTTTAACAATGTGTTGACACAGATTACTGTAGAAACGGAACAGACATGAAATGCGTGTGTTCCAAACAACGATCTATTATTTCCACTCTAAAACTCCACTTCACTCCCAGATACTCAATCAAGGCATGAGCTGAGAGAAGTTCGTGCACGTTCTAAATTGGTGGGGGGATGGAATAGCCGGCTGCTCCGAGCTTCTCTTTATCAGCACATTTAGAAGACAAAGGGCGCTGGCGGAGAGGTGTGAAGGGATTTAAGAAGCAGTTTAAGGTGGGACGGAATTACGAGTTTTTTCGTAGGCTCTGGTAATTCTAGTGTTAATGACTGCAGTTACTGATCTCATCATTAGAGACAACTATATATCACAGGTCAAGTCAAATTAGATGACTGCATGATGACTTTCAGTTTCTTATTTCCAAAATACCTCAAGCTCACCCTTTTTTTCTGAGAGCCAATAATGTGCTGGTAAAACCAGTGCCCGTGTGAGGCCTTTACAGGCACAGCAAGTTCTGCCACAATCTCTGTCCTTTTTTCATTCTGCTATGGTACCTAAACATGTGAATCAGACATGCAAGCCTCTCTTCTGTTGGTAAGATCCTTATTCCTTGTAGCTGCATTGTATGGAAATTGTTGGATTTGTCATGCAGTGTGACATGGCCTTAATCTACCTTGACAGCCACAGATTAAAAAAAACCAATCAACCATGAATGTGATATGATGCCAGACCACTCAACATAAGATGTATGTACTTGAGTTGGTGAAGAACACAAAAGAAAGGGACAAAATGTGCAAACCATACTAAGTCAGCAGGTCAGAATTTATATGCTGTTTTTAGAAGATCTGAGGAAGCAGCATTAACCACTGAAAAGTTCTTCTTCTTCCACCATTTCATTAATTACATAGTACAAAAAACAGAAGAAACATGAAAAAACATTCTTAAACCTGCCTAATCCATTTCAGGCTTGAGTTCATCCAAACAGCATACAGGGCACTAGCCAATCACATTGCCCACTGACACAAACACTTGTTGTTCTTGTGCAGTTTAGAGTGGTCAGTTAACCTAAGCGGCACATCTTATAAACACTGCAAAAGTCTAAAAACAGTCAAAGAAAGTACCAAAATGCATATTCAAATGATATGAATAAAAAACGACTTCACTGTAGTGCACATTCATACAAGTGGCCATTATTTGCTAACCCAGTGTAACTAACTAACCTAATAATGACTTATAAATTCATAGTCACTCCTAACATGTACCCATACATCAGCACATTTGCTGAACCCACTTTCTCACATGCTACAGTCATTGATAGCTGGAATCCATCACAGGAGTGAAGGCCTATCATAGGACGCAAGGCAAGAACCAACCCTGGATAGGCGGTTAGCCTATTCTACGGTACACTTTCCACACAAAAGCATTCATACTTCTGAATGAAGAATTAGCCTAATGCATATATTTGAGATGTAGACTGAACTGGAAAAAAACATATTCTCGTCTAATGAGTCTCAGTTTCTTTTGGGGCACACAGATAGCATGACTCCATTCACCCAACCTGCTTTGTCATGACTGTCCAGGTTGGTGGTAGTGCTGTAATGGTGTGCAGAATGTTTTGTTGGAACACTTTGGGCCCTATAATACCAACAAATCATTGGCTAAATGCCACAGCCTATTTGAGTATTAATGTCAACCATGTACATCTCTTCTAACAATGCTAGTAATCCCAGAATCTTATTTTCTACAATTGATCGTCTGTTAAACCCAGGTAACTCAAAGGAATGCCTCCAAAATACTTCCAGTGAAACCTGTGAGGCTATTGCTGTATTATTCAATCAAAAATTAATGATATTAGAAATAATATAGCATATCTCCCCAACACTGTGAATCCTCTTAAGCCCCAGTACTCCGTTATAGACAAATTAAACCCTTTCACCAGGACAGATTTACCCGATTTATATAAAATAATTTCTCAACTGAGACCCTCCACCTGCGTCCTCGACCCAATACCAACAAGTTTTTTCAAAGAAGTACCGGGCGTCCTACTTGATAGTATTCTTGACATAGTAAACTCATCATTAGATATGGGGGTCTTCCCAGACTGTCTTAAGAGTGCTGTAGTTAAACCCCTACTCAAGAAAAATAATCTTGACCCCTCTGCTTTTGAAAATTTTAGACCCATTTCTAACCTGCCTTTCTTAGGTAAAATTCTAGAGAAGGCAGTCATTATGCAGTTAAATGACCACCTCAATAAACATGCTATTCTTGATTTGTTTCAGTTAGGTTTTAGAACAAATCACAGCACTGAAACTGCACTTGTTAAAGTAGTAACTGACTTGCGGGTAAATGCAGACAGAGGCCATTTATCTGTTCTCATCCTCTTAGATCCGAGTGCCGCATTTGATACCATTGATCACAATATTCTTAGAAATTGCCTTAGTCAATGGGTGGGCCTCTCTGGCAGTGTCTTAAATTGGTTTGAATCCTACCTGGCAGGGAGAAAATACTTTGTTAGTTGTGGTAATTATAACTCAAAGACACATGATATTCTATGTGGTGTTCCACAAGGCTCTATCCTGGGTCCACTGCTCTTTTCAATCTACATGCTTCCATTAGATCAGATTATCTTGGGGCATAACGTGAGCTACCACAGCTATGCTGATGACACGCAGCTGTACTTATCAATAGCACCTGATGACTCAGACTCTGTTGTTTCACTAACACAATGTCTTACTTGTGTTTCTAAATGGATGAATAGTAATTTTCTCAAGCTAAATAAAGAGAAAACTGAAATTTTAGTAATTGGCAATAATGGATATAATGAGGTTATTAGAAATAAACTGGATACATTAGGATTAAAAATCAAGACGGAGGTAAAGAATTTAGGGATAACTGTTGACTGTGACCTGAATTTTAAATCGCATATTAATCAGATCACTAGGACAGCATTTTTTCACTTAAGAAATATAGCAAAAGTTAGACCTCTTATATCATTAAGATACTAAAAAAAATTAGTTCACACTTTTGTTTTCAGTCGACTAGACTACTGTAACACACTCTTCTCAGGACTACCCAAAAAAGAAATAAATCGTTTGCAACAAGTGCAGAATGCAGCTGCTGGAGTCCTAACTAGGAAAAGAAAGTCCGAGCACATCACCCCAGTTTTGATGTCACTACACTGGTTACCTGTGTCATTCAGAATTGACTTTAAAATACTGCTTATGGTTTACAAAGCCTTAAATAATCTCGCTCCATCTTAAATTTTGGAATGTGTGACACCTTACATTCCAAATCGTAACCTTAGATCTTTAAATGAGTGTCTGCTTAGAATTCCAAGAGCTAAACTTAAAAGAAGTGGTGAGGCGGCCTTCTTCTGTTATGCACCTAAAATCTGGAATAGCCTGCCAATAGGAATTTGCCGGGCTAATACAGTGGAGCACTTTAAAAAAACTGCTAAAAACACATTACTTTAAACATGGCTTTCTGAAAACTTCACCTTCATTTAATCCTGATACTCTGTATATTAAATTCATTATCATAACTATTCATGGTGGCTCCAAAATCCATACTAATCCGTACTCTCTCTTGTGTTCTCTTTCCGGTTTTCTGTGGTGGCAATCTGCGCCACCACCACCTAATCAAGGCACCATGATTTTCCTACACTGATGGATTAAAGGCCAGAAGTCCACATGACCATCATCAGCAAGTCCTTCCATGAGAACCCTAAAAACATTGAGGATGGATCATTTATGTTAGTTAGAATGCCCATTGGGGGCTGGGTGGTCTCATGGTCTGGAACCCCTGCAGATTTTCTTTTTTCTCCAGCCGTCTATGGAGTTTGTTTTTTTTTTGTTTTTTTCTGTCCTCCTTGGCCATCGGACCATACTTTTATTTTATGTTAATGTGTTTTGCCTTATTTTAATTCTTACTTTGTCTTTTTTCTCTTTCTTCATCATGTAAAGCACTTTGAGCTACATTATTTGTATGAAAATGTGCTATATAAATAAATGCTGTTGTTGTTCATGGCCACAATCTACTCATCTACTAATAGCTACTTTCAGCATGATAATGCACCATTTCAAAAGGTAAGTGATGTTTCAAGCTGGTTTCATGAAATGATAATAAGTTATGTGCCCTTCAATGGCCTTCCCACTCACTGGATCTGAATCCAATCAAACAATCTTTGGAATGTGGTAGAACGGGAAATTTACTGCATGATAGTGCAGTTGACAAATCTTCAGAAACTCTGTTTCAGTCATGTCAACATGGGTCACAGTCTCAAAGAACTGTGTCCCACATCTTGCAGAATCCATGCCAAGAAAAAAGGAGGCTATTTTGAGAGCAAAAGGAGGCCCTGCCCAGTATTAGCACATTGTTCTTAAAAATGTGCTCAGCGAGTGTATTTGTACAACACAAGCACAGTCTGTGCAAGTGTCTTGTAAAGGGTGAGATCGTGATTTAGCCAAGCAGGCCGGTGGTCATCTCTTCACTACCAGAAAAAGCTACCCATCTTATTCTTCTGATTATATCATCTAACATTACCATGAATTTAATGCCTACTTAACAGCTTTGTTGGATTCTTACAGCAAACATATTTGCTTTCTTACTAACACAGAAAAAGCCTAATTGGTAAAATTATTCAATTCTTAAACATGGTTAAGTACTTTCATGTTATTTATTTAAATTTGTAAACCTGTACTTGCATTCTAATCCTACTTTGAGTGAAGATAGCTACACAGAAATAAACAGAATTAAGGAGAGAAAAAAAATCCAGTTACTTCAAGATTTTAATGAAAATTATGTTGTAATGATTTTGAGCAAAGTGTAAATATAGAGAATAATTTGTTCTACAAAAGTTACCATTTACAGTCTTACAAATTCATAAGCTCACCTGATTGTACTGTTCTATTCTGTACAGCTGCTCAGGGGTGCAGCGCTCTAGGACAGGCTCCAGAATCTCATAAGGCACTCCTCCCACTTCCTCAATTGCTGAAAATTAGACACATAAAAGTTGTAATTAAACTCTGCCATGATCTGCTCAACTGAATGCACACCTGCCTCCTCTAAAGCCAAAAGCAAAATAAAAACAAAGGGGAAAGCAACATCGACTCACAGTCAATGTTATTCTGAAGAACACGAATACATTGCTCATAAAGGCTCATCATTTTGCTCAGGCATGCTGTCTTCGATCCAGAGTACACTGCCATTTTTGAGTTGAAGCGACGACCGGTGAAACCCTGGTCATCATCATCAGCTGTCGCCAAGGGCACTGTGGGCACGAGACAGACCAAATAAGATGAAAAAGCAGTGGTCAAGGCTCAAAAATAAAGACAGCAACTTGGCAGGTACGTGCCTTTTCGTTTATGTGGAGACAAAGGAGTCGCATCCAGGCTTGGCAAAGGGCGATAGTTGGGCTGGATGGCGGGCAAGGGTATGTCAGGTAGGGTAGGCACCACATCAATTGTCCGTACCTTTATGAATCATAAGAAGTGATTAGAGATATACAAGAGGTCTGTGTGGACTTCTAAAAGGAAAAACAAAGCTTCTTCACAAACTGTTATCACATGCATAGTCTGGCAGATAGTCCTGTGGGATCAAAGCACGAAATGCCAGGCTCCAAGACCAATTATTAATCCCAAATGAATTGTAAATAACTGAAAGCATTTCTACTGACAGTTTGCCATTGAAACTGAAACTGTCAAAGGTTCTAATTTTGCAATGCATGCTACACATTGCCATATACAATTGTACACTGACTTCTATGTGATATGTTGTATTTATGTTGCAGATTGTATGTTTTTAAAACAGATCTTGTACACAATTATAACTTATTTTTCCTGTATAAACCCTTTTATTTATTTGTTGTATACACTCTATGTACTGTTACTTAGAGAAAAACCATTGAACTTTAAAAAACTGAACGTTCACCTTTTTTGGCTTCTCTGTTTTTTTCAGTGGTTCACTAGTCTTCTGGTCCTTCTTGGCAGTATGATGTTTGGTGGGGGCAGGTGCTGGAGAGGGTGCAGGAGGGGGTGGACGGCTTGACTTTTTCTTTTTCTTTAGCTGTGGCTGGTCATAACTGAGGTATGATTCAAATGACATAGTGGGCTTCTCAAACTCCTCCTTTGTATCTCTAGCCTCCTCCGACTGAGACAAACTTTTGTGTTTCTCTTGTGGTCCCCCTATTGGGAGTGAACAAGTTAGTTAAAATGATAGTAACAAATACACATAGTTCTGCTATTACAAAATTGTTACTCATACCTTGGTTGCTCTTGTCACCTTGCTTAGAAGATGAGCTTTTGCTTGCCTTCTTCCCATCTTGATCATGTTTATGTTTTGAGCTTACAGATCCTGCCATTACTGTTTTATGAGGTTCAAAGTCCTGGTGCTTGCGCTTTCTGGATTGATCCTGGTCTTGGACAGATTGTCCTGATACAATCCGATCTTTGTCTCGCTTGCTGGTGCTACTCTGTCCATCTCGCTCCTTACTCCGTTTTTTAACAGGGGATTCAGAGCATTCATCAAAGTCCATCTGCCTTTGTACCTTATCACTGCTGTGAGAATGCAATGACCTCTCTTTCTCCATAGTATGAGTGGAGGAAGACGGCTTCACCTTTTGGCTAATGTGATGCTTATCTTTGTGTAAGCCTTTATGACTTTCCCCTTTTTCTCTGTCTCTGTGTGACTCTTTATGGGAGATTTTGGTACGCTCAGGTACCTGTCCTTCAAAGTTCGTCTTATGTGCTGACTCAAAACTTTGCTCCTGGTAACTCTGCCTATAGTGTGCAAGATTAGGGGGAGATGAGGGGGACTCGGGAGGACTATAAGACTCTTTCAACCTGGATGGTGATTCCTCCTCTTGTGGACTTTCATAGCCCTCAGACTGGTAGCCTCCTCTGCTAGTTTGCAGTCTCTTATGGCTGTGTACATTGGAGGCTCTTTGAGAATGATGCTGAGGGGAATGATATACCTCTTCACTGCCTTCCACATGTGAATCCTCCACAGGAGATGGATTCCGTGCATGCTTTTGGCTGGGTGCTCCCTTGTTTTGAGACTGAATATCTCGTGCCTCTCTAGGGGGGAAAAAAAAATGAGACAAAAGTTATTGGAGTAGACAAAGCTAATTGTCAATACAGAATGCATTACTGTGTTTACTGTTTGTTATTGCCTAGCTTTATCAAGAAGTGGAACTTCTAACATATCTTTGTGTTCACTAGTTATCTTCACCCCTTCTATTTAGAAAAAAGTAACTGTTGCTAACTGAACATGCTGATTAATTAAATCCCTCTCACTTGCTCTCGAGTTTGTATGGTCAGAAAGTTCTGCTAATTTGTTTTATTTTGTAACAATAGCGTCAAAGATGTATGAATTTGAAAGCTGAAATGGATTTGTATTCTTCATCTTAGTTTTCTTTCTTTATGTTTTTTATTAAAACTGGCATTTCTACAATGTTGGATACCTTGTTGTTTATAGCCATGTCAGCTTTGTAAAAACAACATGAAATATAATACTTTTAACAAGCAAGTAATTTAAATGAATGCAAATAGACAAATAAAGTAAAAAAAAAATAGCATTCAGTGCATTAAAAACATGATAGCAATAAACCTCAATCTGAATTTTCATACAGAAGTGAAATATGCATCCCTATTGGGAATACCCAAGACTGCTTCCCTTTTTGAGCACAGGTTGTCTATAAAATATTTGTGTAATTTTAAATTTTTTAAATTTCTCCTCTATATAAGGTACTATAAAGTGCCACATACATGAAACAAATTCAGCTGTTAGCATATGTTGAAATATAAAGTTTCTGCATATCCACTATCTTTTTGAAGACAAAGACCATGGGTTTGGAGTTCCCCAAATACTTTCTGCAGTTGTGTTTGAGTTATGGCATTGATCATGTTTGCTCTACCAACACAAACATCACTCAGAGAACAAGGCTTTGCTGAGTAGATACTAGGTTTAACATGGCCCATATGGTAAAAAATAGCAGCCGGAGAATGCATCTGACCTTTACTTCAACAATTCTTTCAGTATATTGAGGATTTTAGCAACTGCAAAATAAAAGAAGAAATTACAAAAAATGTACCACTAACTATCCTATTTTAATTCTGAAAAGGTTTCTTCGCTGTTGCATTTTACAGATTTTTATCACCTTATACAGAGTTACTGAAAATCCTAAATTGCATGAGGAATTTACAGACCTGTATAAGCCATAAACTTAAGCGCCAGGGTCAAATGAAAGCTTGGAATCAAATTAATAAACCAGTTCAAATGAAAACCAGCATCCTCTAAGAACTCCATGATGTGAATCTGAGAGCCAAACACCCAGCTCCATTTCAAGGTCTATCATGTAGAGTAACGGTCTGCACAGTTGATCTTAGAGGGCTGCTGTTTTTTGCTCACAACCCAGTTTCTTAATGAGAAGTTTATTATTGCTGTTGAAGCATTTATTGCTCGAGTGACATTTTATGCTTCCATTTTAGTTGTCTCCCTTCAGATTCCCAACCCTTACATGCTTATTTTAGTCTTAACCTCCTTAGCATTAGACCCGAATGTCACTCGGGCTATAAAAACAGTGCTAAAAGAGTAAGTCCTGAGTGTCACTCGGGCACCAGTACAGACATGTCTTGCATAAGACCAGAGGTTTACCTGGGATGTAAAAGTGCCAACAGCATTAGTACCAAGCATTACTCTGGCAATGGTAAAGGCGTGTGAAATTGAAACGATCAGTGAAATTGAAAGGGATTCTAGGAATCTGAAAGTGATGCTCGCATCATTCATACATGTGCAGTGTGCTGTTCATATTATTATTAATTGTTATCTGTATCATTATTATACCTTCTACACTTCTGACTTTGTACTTTCAGTGTTTTTCATGTTAAAGGTTGAAAGTTGCATTCACTGTTTTTAATTGCTCTTTATTATTAATATGATGCAAATGACAAAATATATAGCAGCTCCCCATCTAACTTGTTCCCAGTTAAACCTGTGTGTATTCATTCTGAATTATTTGGTTTAATAAAATATTTGAAAGGAAACTGAAAAGAAGAATGCAAAAGACTAAGAATAACTTATTCACTTCAGGCTACAAAGCATTTGGATGATATGCTTAGATAGAAAAACATCTACAATATAAGAATGACCTGACATGGTAGAATAAAAACACTAACAAGCTGTAAAATTAAATAAGATCTGTTATAGGCAAGGACTGATTTCTAATTAAGCAATCAGGCTGAAACAAAAACCTGGACACACTATAGCCTTAAAGGATTGATTCTGCAGACCCTTAATGTAGAGCACTGCTTGCCCAACTGTGTTGTTACTGATTTTTTCCATTCAATATAAACCTAACAGTGACCAGTTATTTTTAATTAAAGAAGAAGAAGAAGAAAAGCAAAAAAAAACTTTCTTGCATCTGCTTTTGTCAAGCTGGCTCTATTACATGACTTACATATGTAACAAACCGAATGCACAGAGAGCTGTTGGCCTATTGCTGTGACTACAGTAAACTGGCACAGAAATCAGAAGGTTTAATATACTATCACAGCCTTTAGCATGCATGACTCATTATACTCTGGCCAACTGAACAGATCATCTGTCAGCATGGTTTATATAACAATACAGCTGAAGTTTATGTATCTGTTTCTGAAATAACATCTGGATGAGATACTTGGGCAACTTAGCTATTAACAAACCCACCAAGTTCGATAGACTGAACTGTCTCCTTCAGGCTGTAAAGCCCCTTATTGTTCATTTAAATGGATGTGAACTCAGGCATGCAAATGTTGCTATTTATATACATTTTTTATTGCTCTTTTGTATTTGTAAATTACTGTAAGTGCACAAATCCTGTTTTTGTAAGGAGTGCTATAAACTGAAGAAAACTGAATAATCGTTTTAATAGTTTAACAGTTTTGTTAACAGATCATTCCATAATTTGCTTCCAAGTAATTTATAAAAGCCAAGAATAATCAAACAACACTATGCAGGATCTGCTAATTCCTTTTATAATTGCACTGGTGTGCCTTTTATAGGGTGTTTGCTTTAATAATTTATATAAATAAAACAGAATTTAATAAACGATGCCAGGAAAGACAAATCAGTTCATGGAAGTATACCAAATCATTACTATTTATCTCAGGAAAGTAAAACAATTTATAACTGACTCTCCCAGTTTTAAAAAAATCTAATTGAGAAAGAAGGAATTGATATGTTCAGTTAAGATGGTCTGCCAGCAAGTTGAAATCAATACCTAATTAAAATATCCTGGAACAAAACAAAAAAAAGAAAAAAACAGCAGGCACTGTCCTTCTAGGGTAAGCGTGAAAGTTTAAATCTTTCTAAGTAACTAGGACAATATTTAGAGCAAGACACTTCTTAAAAATGTATATATAACAAATGCTTCCTCTTATCCTTGTAAAGTATTAGTAAATTATGCAGATAATCAGTCATCCAGTCTTCATTCAGCCAATAACATGAAGTAGGTCACTGCCTGTACTGGTTTGGCATTTTCTACAAAGTCTGTGTGGGTTTTCCTTTTACATCAGAAAGACGTGTGTTAGCTGAACTGGCAGAGTTAAACTGGTACAGTGCGAGTGAGTGTGCCCTGTTATGGACTGGCATTCCATCCACTGCTAATTCCTACCTTGTACCGAAGAATGCCACTGTGGGCTCAAGCCCCCTCAGTCTTCAACTGAGGTTAATTCAATAAGGAGTGGATGTTTGTTTAATTAAAACAGAAGCACATTCATACACTCTGCAAGTCTGCAGGATAATAATTAAAGTCTCAAAATGTCTGAACAAGAGTTTTTAATTTTCATTATTGCAAAATGGTCTTATAATTTGTGGACACTCCAGCAACTCCCCGAGGACATTAAATCTCACCTGACTCCTTCCTGTGGGACTAACTTCTTCCATTTAGCTACAAGGTTCCTTGCTTGCTCTCCAACCACACCATGCTTGCGCAGGCTGTTCACAGTTTTGCCGACTCCAGTTTCCTGCAAAAGACAGCCTGTTGTTAGGCAGATAAAAAGATCCAAAAGAATAAACAGGCCGCGTTCATGATTACTAGAATGGTACTTAACCATTTTATCCACCTAGGTGCTTGGCACTATATGAACTCTAGCAACTCACCACCAAAATGTCCACAGTGACTGGCAACTCGTTCAGCCTCTTCAAAGTCTTCAGAAGCTGTGGAGACCGAAGCAGACGTTAGGGATGATGAAATGCAACACAGGTTAGTAAACGTGGTTACATACCTCTTAATTTCCTAATCTTCAAATCTCATTAATTTCACAAAGCCTTAAGTAAAACAAAATGTTAATGTTGCCTTGAGTATATCATTTTTCATTAATGTTCATGAAATGAAAAACTACATAAACACATAATTTGTAAAATAAAACAAAAGTGTAAAGATTCAAGTGCCATCATACCTTTACTGAGTGCACTGTGCAAGGAAGTGCACCAGATAAGATCACATTTTTTTCTTTTTCTAATACCATAAAAAACAAAAACAACATAAGCTTCTTTTTTTATTAAGTACATTCCAGTTCCCTTTGATTGTAAATACACATATCAGTTTTAGGATGTTCTTCATCTAAAAAGTCTGAAAACTGAGAATACAAGAAAAAATGTGATGACTGATGAACTGATCAAAGCTGTGCAAATGCCATCAGATATTCTTTGATTTATCTCGTTCAGTAAAAAAAAAAAATGCTCATGGGTCTAACCGAAAAAAAAATAATACAGTACTGGTGCAGTTTTCTTAAGTGAATCAATTACTGCACTAACAGCAGAAACTGATAAAGTCAAACTAAGTTGAACTTGTCCACATGGCAGCCGCAAACTTTAAAATGGTACATTCACTGATTGAACAAATAATGTACAGTTTTACTAATTCCTAACAGTGCTGTGGAGAAGGACCGGCATATTTTTTTTTTTTCTGATGTACCCTGTGAATAGCATGATAATATTGATGGATATTATAATATTTAATAAATACTATTTCTGATTAGCCATTTACCCACAGTGATACGCTAACCGTGCTACCTAAGTTGTCCTGGCACAATATCAAACCTGACTGCAGGGTCTCATTTTATAATATAATATTAACTCCACATCATTCTTTAATATCACCCCACCAAACATAGATACAGTACACTTGCAGTGAACACTGAGGGTACAGCTGAATCCCAGTTTGTTGAATTGTAGGCTTATGGCCCTACACATAGCTACAGCCGTTCTAAGGGGCTGTCGAGTCTGATGTATTCTTCTTATAAACCCTGAGTTACTGGGAGAACTGGAGGTGTTGGTCCACCTGCTACTGTGGAAGAGACTGCATTTTATAACCCATCGTACAGTAAATCAACAAAACTAAGCATGTATCCATGAAGAACAAATCAATCTACAAGTCATCAATGCACAAAATATGTTTGCCTCCTCTTTAAAATGTTGTTACTATTCACGTCAATCCATTTGGATTGATTTAACGGTTTTCAATCTATCTTGACAGCACTGAGCACAAGTCAGGAACCAGCTGTGGATGTCCATCCAGTCCACTGCTGGGCACATTCATTCATCCACCCGCACATCAATGCATTATTGACCCTGCTAAATTCAGTTCAGGGCAGGGTTTGAGCAGTAATATGTACAAGGTAGTAACCAACACCAGATGAGGAGCTTCTCCAATTTATATTGCCATGTAACTTAAAATGCACATTTTTAAGATGTGTGGAAAAAGCCAGAGAACTGGAGGAATCCTTCAAACAGACACAAGGAGAATATGCAAACTTCACATAGGCAGTACCAGCGACGAGACGAAACCCAGGGTCCACAAGCTGTGAAAGAGCAGTGCTAACCACTGTGCTACCTCATACTCATTCATTAAGGGACAACTTATAGCTATCAAATAACTTGCACAAAATGGATTACAACCTCAACTAGATACCACACCATGATGCCAACATTCCCATTTTGTAGCACTAAGCTCAAAATCACATTTATTCCCACCTAAACTACCAGACAGAAGTTTTAGATCACCTCCGTTTATCCAGTTTTTCTTCAAATTTAATAAGATGAGATGCAATGAATGACCTAAAATGGTGAAAAGGTACGCATTTACCTGACAGAGGTTGAAATTTAAAGCTTCAGTTAACAAAAACTGAAAAAAGGACATTTCAGAATAATACAAATGGGCCTTATTCAGGGAACAACTAATAGCTTATAACCTACAGATGGTCTGCAGCAAATAAAGTAAATGAAGCCTTGCAAGTTGAAGCAAATGACTTGCACAGATGTCCCAACTTCGGTTGAATACTTAAAAATCCTCTGTCTGTCTTAAAGCACAGTTGGAACCGACTGTGTTACTACATCCTCTGAAGTACTACTTGGAAAATATTACACTGTAGAAAGTTGTAAATTCCAGCAATAAAGGCAAGAAACTGCAATTAATAAATGAAATGAGACAGCATTATTGCCCTCAGAGGTGTAGGCCTTTCATTTAGAGAATTTGCAATAAAAAAAATCAAAGTGTCAGTGGGTATAATGGTGCCCTACACAATCCAAAGGTAATTGGAAACTGGAAAAAACTCTGATAGGAAGAGATCTGGGAGAAGCCAATCTGAAGGCACATTTCCGAGGGTCACCAGCTTGAGTGATATGTGCCTCACAGCACGTAATGTCACTAAAGTGCCACTTGTTTAATATAAAACACAATTCATTTTATATTTAAAAATAAAAAATATTTTCAAAACTAACATTTGGAGCAGCACAGTGGCAAGACTGCATTAGAATCCATGATCACTCGTATTGCATGTGTAATTCTGATAGGCATTCTAAGTCAGTGAAGGCTTTTTAGATTTGGTTTGGTTTTTCTCCAACATCTCAAAGCCATTCATATCAGAATGACTGGCAACTTTGAACTTGTACTTTTTCAGTGCCGGTTTGTGTGTGTGTGTGTGTGTGTGTGTGTATATACATAAGTGTGCCCTGTGACAGACTGGCATTCCATTCAACTTTAGAACAAAAGAAACTTGACAAACAACAGAAGACCATTGAGTCCATCAAGCTTGTTTGCTTAACTAATAGCTAAGCAGTCCTGATCTTTCATCTCGATACTTCTTAAAAGGTTGTCAGGGTTTCTGTTTTAACTCCTTGGTTTAAAGGTTTGTTGCACTTTCCCACAACTCTTTGTATAAAGAAGTGCTTCCTGATTTCTGTTCTAAATGCACTTTCTCTAAATTCCACTGGTGTTCTCAAGTCTTGAGTATGAGATTCACTGTTAAGTTGAATTAATTCAACTGGGAATTCTGAAGTCCTGGATTAGGTCCCCATGCAGTCTCCTCTGCTTGACACTAAACAGGTTTAACTCTCTGAGCCTGTTATAGTAGGACATGTCATTAAGTCCTGAGATGTACTTGGTTGCTCTCTTCTGAACATCTTCAAGTGCTGCTGTGTCTTTCTTGTAGTGTGGTGACCAGAACGGCACACAACACTCCAGATGTGGTATCACTAGTGCATTATACAGTCTGCGCATAATGTCCCCTGGTTTATATTAAACAGTTTTCACTATATAACCTAACATTTTAATTTCCTTTTTAACATCTCCTGTGCAGTACTTAGATCAGGGGTGCCCAAGACGTCGATCGCAAAAGTAGCACAAGTAGATTTCGTTGCTTTCAAAAAAAATTTTTTAAATGTTAGTCTATCATATATCCTTCCTATGGTGTTTGCCACTTGATTGACATACAGGACGGCCAGTCTGAGATCTCTTTTCTTCTAATACACTGGTCATCCCGCACGCAGGATCAAACGCGCTAGCTACTGCAAAACTCCGGCTGTGATCTAGTTAGCCTTCCAATTTATATCAACTAAAGAAGGGTTTAAAAAAAAAAAAAAATTGTTTCGGAAGGGTATGGATGTGGAATTGGAAGAGGATTTTTTCTCTCACAATCGAAGTGCGTTTGTATGATTTGTCAATCTATCATTGCTATTCCAAAGAAGGAAAATGTGGAAAAGTACTTTTGAACTGTTTATAAAAACTACGAAACTGACTTCTGAAAAGCTATCTGAGAAAGAGAAAGGAGAGGGAACTAAAATCGCAGTTAATGGGACAGCCGTCATTTTTCACTCGGCTGAATTCAAAAGCAAAGGCAGACAAACCAAAGCATCGTTCCGGGCGAGTCACTTGATCATTACGCATAAGGTGTCCTTCCAAGAGCTACCTCCTTGACTCCATTATTCGGCTCTACTTATTTATGCGAATCAGCCTTTTCCCACATGAAGATTATTAAATCCAAATACTGTAGTGACCATAAATGTATTGAATTGTTACTGTGCCATAAAGGTTATTCAGTTATGCAAGGCACGACAACATATATTTTATGTATATATTTATTAATGCAGGTAGATCATTTGGACCTGGTCATTTTAAAAGTAGCTCGCAAGCCAAAAAAGTGTGGGCACCCCTGACTTAGATGATGGAAAAAATGTACAAAACATAACCCCTAACCCTTTTCCTTTTTCAATGTATTTTTATTTAATTAAAAGCAGATAACATTCCATACAATCTAGTCACAATTTACACACCAAAATTCAACCCCCACCCAAGCCCTAATCCTTTTCAAAAGGCTGCTTCCTTTAGAACAGCGTCTCCCATCTTGTATTTATATTTGATGTTCTTTTTGCCCACATGTAGCACTTCACACTTCTGTGTTAAACTGCATTTTCCAAGTGTTTGCCCAGTTCTGAAGCAATTGGCTCCTACCTTGCTGCCATGGTACACTGTGCCTCCATTTACACAGAAAACACAGGCATGCATGTATAGCTCCACTATACTAGTTCCCCATACATTTCTGAAAATGCTTCTTAATATTACACTGTTGACTGCTTCAAATTTCTGAAGATAAACGACTGAGCATATTAGAACAATCTAGAAAGGGCAGGTCAATCAGTCCAACAAAGCTCAACAGTCCTATCCACTTAATTTTTCTAAAATAACATCAAGTCTAGTTTTGCAAGTCCCTAATGTCCTACTGTCTACCACACTACCTGGTCACTTATTGCAAGTGTCTGTGGTTCTTTGTGTAAAGAAAAACATTGTAATGTTTGTGTGAAGTTTACCATTAACAAGTTTCCAACTGTGTCCCAGTGTTCTTCACAGTCTTGATCCATTGGACTAATTCCCTGCATAATTTTAAACACTTCAATCAAGTCTCCTCTTAATCTTTTTTTGCTTAAACTGAAAAGGTTCAGCCGTTTTAATTTTTCCTCATAACTCATCCACTGTAGCTTGGAATCAGCCTAGTCATTCTTCTCTGGACTTTTTCTAGCACTGCTATGTCACTTTTGCCTTGATTCTCTGGACAAATTCCCTTCTTTCTAGACTAAGCAAAGGCAGCAGACAAGTCTGTGAAGGCAGGATGCTAGCAATAAAATTAAGCATTGACGCTCATATCTCTTTCATGCTTTTTGCCACCATATTAATCAATTTGTCAATTTAATTTTTACATCTCTCCATTTCCATTTTTTATTGATGAACTTCTCCAAGACTTCCAACACATTTCTTCAATCTGGTCAATTAGATATTCAAGATGGGAGACACTGCTTTAAAGGAAGCAACCTCTGAAAAGGACTTTATAGTTTATGTTGACAAACATTTTCCTCATCTAAGCAATGTGCAGAAGCAATTACAAAGGCAAACAAAATGTTAATTTATGTTGTAAAAGCTGTTAAATATAAATCAAAAGACGTTATGCACTGATCTTCAGCCTATCTAATGCCATCTTTATTATCTAAATATTTTAACTACAATTCACAGCCTTGCTCTTTAATAAATATGATTATGTCTTGCACATTCCATTTAAATATGCCTATATATATATATATTTTTTTTTTACGCACTACTGTTAGGGGTTGTCCATTTATTTAGTTTTATTATTTTACCAGCTTATGATTTTTCTCCCCTTAATGTTATGTGATGAATGAGCTACGTGTAGGTAACGCGACATTGACCTATAAATGGATACATGCTAAAGGGAGTAAAAAGGGGACACACATAATCAGTTCAGAACAACAGATGCATTTTGGGACTATTAAAAAACTTTCTGCCAGTTATCTAGTGTAAACCTACTGCCCCTTTAAGGGATATTCGACAATCAGACTGACACACGCTTATGCGACTCAAGTCAGAGAGGCGAATTCAGGGTACGCACTCCGATTACTGTACTAACCCAAAGAGGTCAACAGTAGCTCAAATGGTAAAGAATGTGATTCGTTCTGTGCGTGGATTGGCAGATCGCCCGTAGGCAACTTCCAAGTAGAGAAACTTGGGGCTAGCCAGCCTTACCAAGGCGTCAACAGCCTGCGCCAACAATTCAGAAAAGGCAGACGAATGTGCCAATCGTATCACTTTCTGCAAACCCATTGTCTCAGTGTGTTTTTCTCAGACCTGCGATCTTTATACGTGTTTACTAAAATCACAGCAGCTGCTTAATACTTAAGACGTGGCTAACACGCATGCAATATTTGAACGGAGGATCTGCAAGAACAAAACGGCAGTTTTTTCTACTGGCCCTTATAAATTGTCCGCTGGTGTCATTTAAAACAGTATTTACCTTTCGTGGTTCCTGATTTTCGGAAAGTCGAGACTGCAGCTTTTCCACCACCTCCAGCAGCTCCTCCGCCATCTTTGCTGCTGGCACAGTCGGAAGTCGCTTCACCTGTCGCTTGCCCCTACCGGAAGTGTAGTCCTTTTCCGCTTAAAGAGGATATGACGTTGAACTTAAACTTTGACTCCGATTTGACCTGGCGGGTGCCGTTATATTTAGAACGCATTTGAGATCATATTCATAATGGTAAATGACCCAATAATATTACTTATTTCTGAGTTTTTAAAATAGTAATTCCAGTTTCATTCGGATCCCTTAGGTTAAAAACAGAAAAGCATTAAGAACAATTGATATTTGTAAATTGAGTCCATTTGACAATCTCTGATTTGTAAATATCCCAGGGATTAATAATTCGTTACATTTGTATAGCGCTTTTCCCAGTACGCAAAGCGCATATTTAATATGTAATCATCTTTTAGTTTGAAACATTCTGTTTATTCTCCTTTGTATGTATTACTGAACTCTTAATAAAATATTATTTAAAAATATTTTGATCAAATTTTTTGTTATCCTGTTCTTCCAAGGAATAAAAAAACTTTCGACAAAAGGTGTATGTTTTCAGATGTCAACATGCACACATATGCACATATCAATTATTATATTTATTTGTGTGTGTGTGTGTGTAAACATACAGTGGATTCAGAAAGTATTCAGACCCCTTCACTTTCTGCTTTACTTTATTGTGTTGTCAATTTAAATTTTAATGGATAAATGTGCAATTTCTGCCCATCAGACTACACTCAATAACCATAATGGCAAAATAAAAATACATTTTCAGAAAGCTTTGCAAATTCTTCAGAAATCAAAACCTGAAATCTCTCATTCCTGGAAGCATTGACACCCTTGGCTGTGGCACTGTAAATTGTGCTTAGGTGCCTCCTGTTTGCTTTCATTCTCCTTGAGATGTGTAGAGAAATGGATTGGAGTCTACCTGTGGCACACTGAACTGACTGGATATCATCTAGAAAGACAGATGTATACCTGCATATGTAAGGTCCCACAATTCACACTGCATGTCAAGACAAAAACCAAACCATGAAGTCCAAGGTGGACGGCTACAATCAAATTGTGTCAAGGCATAGATCAGGGCAAAGGGGATAAAACCATTTCTAAAGATTTGTGTGCTCCCAGGACCTCAAGGAAGAAGTTTAGAACCACCAGGACTCTTCCTAGAGTTTGCTATCCGGTCAAACTGTGTAACCGGGCAAGAAGGGCTTTGGTCAGGGAGTTCACCAAGAACTCAATGGACAATGACAGAGTTTCAAAAGTCTTTTGCTGATATGGGAGAACCAGTTGGAAGACAACCATCTCAGCAGCACTCCATTAAATCGGGTGTTTATGATAAGAGTGGTTAGACAGAATCTTATCATGAGTAAGAGTACTTCAAGAGAATGTGGGAAAAGATTCTCTGGGCTGATGAGACAAAAATGAAACTCTTTGGGTAGAATTCTAAATACTTGTGGAGATCAAGCACTGCTCATCATCTGCCTAATACCATCCCTGTGGTGAAGCATAGTGATGACAGCATTTTGCTATAGGGTTCTTCTCAGCGGCTGAGACAGGAAGACTGCTCAGAATTGAGGGAATGATGAATACCTGCCAAAAACAGAAATGGATATCCTTGAGTAAAATCTTCTCCAGAGTATACACCACCTCAGTGATGGTGATGGTCCACCTTTCAACACAATAATTACTCAAAGCATACAGCCAAGATGGAGTGGTCCAGCCAAAGCCCAGAACATCTGTGGTGAGACCTAAAGATGGCAGTTTACAGATGCTTCCCATTCAATCTAATGGAGCATGCGAGGATCTGCCAAGAAGAACGTGATAAACTTCCCAAATCCAGGTATGGAATGCTTATAGAGACTTGCCTGAGACAAACTGAAGCTGTAATTGTTGCCACAGGGGCTCCTAAAAAATATTGAATTGAGGATCCTTAATATTTCAATGAAGGAGAATTTTCAGTTTTTGAGTTCTAACAAATTTGCTAATCTTTCTGAAAACATGTTTTCACTTTGTCATTATGTGTTCTTGAGTGTAGGTTGATGGGAAAAAATGCAAATTTTCTATTTGAAAGGAAATCTACTATAAAGTGTGTAGCATATGAAGGGGTCTGTATACTATATGAATCCACTGTGTGTTTATACACAGATGATAGATAGATAGATAGATAGATAGATAGATAGATAGATAGATAGATAGATAGATAGATAGATAGATAGATAGATAGATAGATAGATAGATAGAATCAAGTGAAAAAGTAAAGGTAAGTATGCCCCATGGAAACTGTAAACTTTTTCAACATATCTGAACAGGCAAATCTTCATGCTAACAGTGCCTACAGATGAAGGTGATATACTTGAACAAATGACATATCACATTGACATGGTGTATTCATTCTTATAATCTAAATCAGGGATCCCCAACTCCGATCCTGTTGGGCCCCAGTGGATGCAGGTTTTCATTCCAACCCTTTTCCTAATTAGTGACTTGTTTTAATTTTAATTGAATTGCTTTTTTAAGATTCGTTCCCCTGAATTTCTGCATTGTTCCTTTCATTTGGTTAATACCTTTACTTAAATGGCACCCAAACAGAAATGAAATGTAAAATGAGTGAATCAACAGAAGACCAACTAAGTCAGGGCCTCAACCTCCAACTAATTTCACTCTAACCAGTTGCTTAATTAGGCTCTGATTCTTATTGTTAATGAAACCCGTTCTTTCATTCCATGGCTTGTTGCGCCTCTTATTGTGCAATAGAATACGTTTTCAAAATTGTTAATTTTCTCTTTTCGAAGAGCACTGTTAAAATGTTTTGGGAACCTGAGCAGATCAGCAGTCCTGAGACCTTCACCTTTCTTTATTTTCAGATACTGTATGATGGACACAATTTATAGTCATGTTTTGGCTCATTGTGTATCTCATTATTGTTTTGCAGCTGATTAAGGAGAAAGAAACAATTAAAGGGTCTGAGTCTTCAAATGAAAACCTGAAGCCACTTGGGCCCTCCAGGACCAAAGTTGGGGGCCCCTGATCTAAATGAACAAAAATGCAGATGGATTAAGGTAAGATTAAGGTAAGAAAGCAAAGATTTGTGTGTTTTTTAAATGGTGACCCTGTTGTCATTGCTTACCGTTCCACCCATCATCCACACGGCCTTTCTATCAATGTATCTGCTCTTATGAGTTGAGAATATGTTCTTTTTTGGTTCCAGAACTGCGGTAACTCCTTGCTGGGTTGCTGCCATAAATGCCATCATGTCAGATTTGTCCTCTTAGTTCAAGGTGGACAGTTCTTAGTAATTATGAAGAAAAGCCATTAAAGCACTAGTTAAGCAACCAGCCTTTAACTCTCCTTTGTGTTATGCTGCATTTCCACTCTCAGTGAAGATACACCCAATGACCCCATCCAAAAGATCACAAAACTCACAAAAAAGAAGCAGAACAAAGTATTGCCCAGGTATGTAATGATAACCTGTGGTAATTTTCTCTGCAAGTCTGGCTTCAGTCTGTTTGGATGTTTCACTTGCTCTGAGCCAGCAGGTGACACTGGTGTGTAAACTGTAGCACACAGGAAAAAAAAATCTATTGGGACCCCTCAGAGTCAAAATTTTGGATTCCCAAGTAACATATCTTGTCCATATGGCCCTAGAAATCAACTATGCAAAATTTGGTCCAGATCGGTCAAAGAGTGTGGGATTTTATCGAGAATGGACACTTGTATAAAGAAAATAAGGCTGCCCCGAAATGATCAGGTAATTAAGGCTTCTTATAAGGCTCTTGTCTGTCAGGTGGTGGAGCTCCTCTCCTTAGTCGCTTACTCTCCACTTGGTCGCTTCGCCTCACTGGGCGGTCTTTCCTTGCTGCAGAATAAAGGAAGACAAGGTAGTTAGCGATGACAGCGCCCCCTCTCGGTTTGGGGTGGTATCATCTACCTATGAAGAACTTGGAAGGTGACCCTCTGACGCATATGAGTAACAATATATATCTGTCTGTCGGTCTGTCTGTAAGCACTGTTTTCATGAAGGTCTACTGTTTACCTGTCCAAATATGTTGAACAATTCAAGAATTTCCATAGGGTGTGCTTACTAGTGTGCTTACTATTTTCCAAAAGCACTATATAATCGATATATAGGAAAGGCACTATATTATACATAGAAAGATAAGTAGATAGATAGATAGAGGGTCGGATTAAGACCTTTAGAGGCCCTACTGTAAGTACTTAAAAGATTTTGGTGCCCCCATATATATCTAATTCAAAATAACAAAAAAACAATAAACTGTAACATAAAATTTCATTGTTCAAAATGAAACAAAACTTACAATAAGATAAAAAATAATGTTTATATTGCAGTTTTGCACCACATGGTCCATGGGTAATCCGACAATGGAAAAGTTCTGTGGTGCTTCCCTTCCCTTGATGTCCTAAGTATAAGCTTATTTTGCATAATGGTTAATCCAGATAGATAGATAGATATACATGAAAAAACACTATATAATAGTTCGGTAGACAGATAGATATATGAAAGGCACTATATATTAGATAGATAGAAAAGAAATGGCTTCGAAGTTAGGCCAGGAACTTACTGCTTTGCTATTCTAATATGGAAGTGTCTGTACATTTGCTTCTTTAATTCTGAAATCATCTCATTCAGAGGCAGCAGTGCCCTTCTAAGGACTGGGTGCTTCTCCCCAATCAATTCTAGATTAAGAGTGTATATGGCAATGCATCTGCCTGCCACGCCACCTGCCTTGGGTAACATGCATTATGACATAGTACAGTTTCTAAACACAGTTTTTCTATATCTGCCCCTGAAATGCCCACCCAGCCCCCAGCCACACCTGTCACTGCCACTGACAACGCACACACATGCAAGAAGAGAGTTTTCCATTCCAGGAGTCAAATGAATATATGGTAAGTTAATTAGACAGAGCGTCACTCTGTTGTTAAGCTAAGCAAACGTTTTGCGCATGATGACTGTGTAATAAAAAAAGATTCTAAATTCTGCTTACAACTTACTAAATATGCCCCTCTTCAAAATGCTGCTTTTTTTACCTGTTTTAATGGCTTCTTATAGCAATAACTGTACGGGATTGGGGGTGGGGGGAGTGGGGAGGGCAGCTGAATTTGGAACAGGGTTCAGGTTTCAAGCCCCACCAGTGTCACTATCCCCAGCAGAGCTTGTCACTCCACTGCTGAGAGTGAAGACACAGCCAGAGCGCTGGGACATTCCATCTGCAGCACAGCTCTCTGTAAGGCTGTGCTTCAGCAAATTGCTGGAAAGAGTCAGCCTCTGAGACAGCTCTCTGGACAGTCTTACTCCAACACATCAGCTGGAAACGGTCTTCTTCAGGCAGCAGAGTCAGGTACTCAGCTTTAGTTCTTCTCTGTGTGTTCTTTTGTGGGCTGGTGAGGGCCTACTTTCAGTATAAATCCTTACATAACTAAGGTGCTATGCTTACTGTATTATAGATGCTTGGCAGCTGCAGTTAAGTTTTCATGTAGGTCAGCTAATGTTATGATAGTATAATAATATGTGATGAACTTCTACTTAAATTGCTTGACCGTAGTCTTCACTTAAGTAGCAGGTAGATGTATTAGAAGAGAGCTTGTACTAAGTAGTTCACCAGCTGGAACACTCTGGAAACTGTTTAACATACTTAAGCTCCCCACGTATTTGACTGATCACTTTTGGAGTAGCTTTTGCTGGATGATACGGTGTTCAGTAGTGCTGCAGGACCCTGGACTCAAACCTTAACCCGGACACTGTTTCTCTGGACCTAACACCTTCTCCCTCTGTCCATATGGGTTTTCTCCTGGTACACTAGTTTCCTGGTGCTTTCCAAAATTTGCTTTACTGGCTATGCTAACAAAAGTGGGCCCTGTAAGGGACAGATTCCTAACCTAACCTGTTGTTGAGATGGACTCTGACATCCTTTGACCCAGTAATGGAATAAGTAATTTCAGAAAATGTACGGACAGATAGATTTATGTAAACACATCTGACCAGGAACAGACTGACCCTCATGCCTCATCACTACACCTTGTATCAGGATCATGGAGGGCTGGGGCAGGTACTTCATCCTCAATATCCATCCTGCTCTTTTGAATATTCTCATTATCTTGTTTATAACTTCAAGATCTTGAGTCAGCTTTATAGCATGGTCAATTAGCCTGGGAAATTCCTTCTGGCCTCAGATACACAATATCCTGTTTCATCTCTTGTTGTCAGTTTTATGGGAGAACCCTATAATCCAATCTCTAGTATTCTGATTGGATTTCTTTGAAAGTATAGTATGATCAGATTCATGAGAATCTGTAATCATCTGTGTGGCAACTCTTGCAGTATATAGTCTTGGCAATTCTGACATAATTGACTTTCATATGGCTAAGGTACTGTTCTTGTGATGTGTTACAGGCATTTGTAAATACCATTTACTTTCTCTGAGGTCACAGTCACGGGAGACAGAATCTACATAGTTAGTGTTGGACATAGGAATCAACCCTGGAGTAGATCCAGTTTAGTGCAGGCACCCTGCCCCACTCACACTCAAACTCACAGAGGGCCAAATTAGATTTGACAATTAACCTGAAATGCAAAAGTTTAGGATATAGACACAGACTTGGAGAAATAAGCATAATCCACGCACACAATGCTTTCAAATGTAGGATGCTGAATCTGTGAGGCAGGAATGCTAAGCACTGCAAAACTTTGTAATAAACTGTGCTAACCATGGGCAACACGGTGGCGTATTAGTAGCCGCATTGCCTTACAACAAGGAGACCGGGGCTCACATTCCAGGACCTCCCTCTCTAGAGTCCTCTCCGTGTCTTGGTGAGTTTGCCCAGGGTGTTACCAGTTTTCTCTCACGGTTCAAAGACTTGAAGGTTAGGTGGCTTTGGTTGATGTTAAACTGGCCCTGATTCGGTGTGTGTTTATCCTGTGATAGACTTGCACCCAGTCCAGGGAATATACCTGCCTTGTGCCCTGTGCTTGTTGAGATGGGCTCTAGCTTTCCCACGGTCCTGCTCATGATTAATGGGTTTAGTAAATAAATGGATGTACTACAGTGTTAAATTCTAGTCCATGGTGGTCTGATATGACACACCTATTCCATTTGACACTGACAAATCATTTCAAAATTCAACATGGAATACAAGTAGCAAATTAAGTGTTGTATTTTAGAGCATTGCATACTGGTAATTTGTTAGATGCACAAGTAGATAGTTCCTAACTGATGGTCACCCTTGAGGAGACCTTAGGAAAGAGTATAAGTCAATGTGTTTAAACTGGAAAGTCCAACTGTATGGGAGAATACAAATTTAGGCATGAGAACCACTTCTCAGTACCACATCACAATAAAACCTACCTCGGCCTCATCTAGGTGGAGAGGTTTACCTTGAAATGGCAGTACAGTGATGGATTACCTCACAACTCCAGACTCACAACTGCATGGAGTTTGCCCATTCCACCTTGTCAATGTTGACTTTTCTCTGGGTACTATGGTTTTGTTCTGTAATACTACACATGTTCAGATTAACTTAAAAGATGGGAGATGATGGGTATAAGAGATCTGATCTACAGTGGTCTGGAGCTAAATCCAGATCCCTGGTTTCTGGTTCCTGCCTTGAGTCTAATGACACCAGGATGCAGAACCACAAGTTCTATAAACCTTTACTGGATTAAACAGATTTGATCATAGACAGAATTACTAGTAGTGCAGGTGTATATATAATACATACATTTAGGAGGCTTACATTGCATAGCAGGATTATCTTGAGCTTCTGCATTTTGGGACAATCTTTTAATCTGGGCACGATGACACCACCTGCGTCAATAGGAAAGAGAACACCAAACTCTCGATATATATGGTTTAAATAGGATAGGGCTCACCTGCAAACTCCCTATGGAGGTTCTAATCATTGGCACCTCATCTAGAACTCCTGATTCTATTTTAAAGTATTTGAAGAAGTGATAATTGAGGAGTGTATTTACTTTTTCCATGTGACAAATCTGCATTTTTGTTTATTTAGATTAAACGAATGAATACGCCATGTCAATGTGATGTGTCATTTATTCAAGTACATCACCATCATTATTAACATGAAGATCTAATGTTTGTCTGTTCAGATATGTCAAAAAAGTCAACAACTTCCATGGGATATACTTCCTTTTTCACATGATTCTATCTATCTATCTATCTATCTATCTATCTATCTATCTATCTATCTATCTATCTATCTATCTATCTATCTATCTATCTATCTATCTATCTATCTATCTAGTGCCTTTGACATTTCTTTCATATATATATGGTCAAATTTAAGGCCATGTCACATTAAATGACTTTTTCTAATGATTTTCGGTCATAACCTTTCATTTACATAATTTTAAAAAGTCGGAGGCAGTCGCAGTACATTCCTATAATGAACAGTCACATGGTCTGACATACCCAGCAACTCAGTCAGACAGAACTGCAGCTTGCTCCACCATGATCAAACAGATTTGATTTGTGTTTCATCATAGAGTGGGCTCAGTGTACATGAGAGCTGACAACAAATGAGCGCTTATCCAGTAATACAATGCCAATAATGCAGCGACATGTACTAGGGGACATGGGCGTTTTGAACTTTGTAAAGAGAAGAGAAGCTTGACTGTTTGATGTCTCATGTTTTGCAGGCCACAACAGACTGAAAAAAAGAAGAAAAAAAAGGGCAGAAATTGTGGCTTAACTAGTCGTACCTAATAACCCTTCACACAGCACTGGTGCCGTTAGGCAGCATGCTATTGACTCTCAGAAAAAAACACCTGTGCTGCAAGGTTGTCATGTGGTTGTGTAATCTGCCATGCCCAGTGATTTTCAGTTGTGTAAACTGGCAAGATCAGGAACTGCAGTCGGGAAGTCACATAAAGTGACATCCAGTTCTTGGTATCAATTATTACATACCCAGTTAAATGGATTGAATGTAAATAATGACAATCTGCAGGTGACAGATTAAAGAAAATCTTAATTTGTTAATGAGATATTTGCCAGTTTGTTTATTTTATTTTATACTGCACACTGTTGTGAATTAATGGCTACTAATTAATTTCCAAATGGTGGACAAAAAATAAAGAATCTTACTAGCATATCTGCTAAATTAGGTTATCCAATAATTGCCCTCATAAAATAATTATAATTTCCACCCAGCTTGTTTAGTGTGAGGAAGTAACAGATAGACATTTATTTTTCATTTACCTCAATACACAGTCTCCTTTGCCTAATTTTAGAACTGATTACTTTCATTTCTGATCTACTCAATTCAGGCTGATTACCTGATTTTTAAATTCATCCCACTTCAATATCTAGATTGACACCATTAGGCCCAATCCCATTTGTTTTACACTTGGGTCCACAAGATCACACCTAAACTCTTTGATCTGATTCTCAATTGGCTGGACAGTTCCATCAGGTTTTGATCACTTCTCTTTCATCTTACAGTCAGACACCTCCATGCTTATTAGCATTGGTATTTTCACTTTTATGACCAAATCCCCAAAGTTGGTGGATATTGTAATGCACACAATTGTGTCTGGTCACCTCTCTCCTATGATCTTGCGAACATATTGTAATGTTGGAATAATCACATTAGTAAATATGATCACGTTTGTGGGCACAGACAGGAAGGCAAATTGGAAACATTTGTTCTTGGCCTGTGTGTCAGGCTTAAAATAGTTTGTGCAGAAATGTATTGTTTTTGTGTTAGCACCATTATTATTGTTATATTATTTGGCTGTTTCTTTAATCCAAGACAGCTTACAACATTTGAAATACAATTGGTTAAATTTATTTTACTTTTCTAATTGGAGCACAGGCAGGTGAAGTGACTTGCTCATGGTTACATGGTGTTCGAAGTGGGATTTGAACCCACAACCTCAAGGTTTGAAGTCAAAAACCTTGACCACTGGCCATACTTGCCATTAGTGTCATTAACTGATGATTTGATAACCACCTTTGAGATCAATTAAAATCCCTGAAAAAGATATACTGTACTTTTTAAAAAATAATGAACAGCTACCTCTTAAATGCTTAATGCCATTCACAGAACGAAGCTTTAGAGAATTTACCCAGACGTGTTTGTTACACTTCATACAGTATTTCTTGTGTGTTACACTGTGGCTGGTGCAAAGTGTTTTTTTTTGGAAAACTGAAATTGATTAAAAGTTACTTACACTCAATGATGTACCAAGAAAGACTAAATGGTCTTGCATTTTTAGCCCTATCAATGGAAGCTTGAGTAAATTCTATGAATGTTATTAATACCTTCATAATGTTGAAAACTTGAAAAATTACATCTTTTTTTTGCATTTGGTTTGCAGTGTTTTACAAAATGACTTTTAGTCTTTTGCATCTAGCTTGAAATGTAATATAAAAACATCAGGCTGGTAACGTTTTACATTTGGATTAAAGTGCTGCATAATATGCATCTGTAATGTTCAGTTGGTTACGTTTTTAATTAATGGCCAATAATGGACACATTAGGACAGTTGTGTCTCAAGCCCTGACATCGTCCCCTCTGGCCACATTTGTGGTCAGAAGTAATCACACTCCTAACTTAATAATATTGTGGCTCAACTCAAATAGTCAGATTCTCTAGGTTTTAAGAGATCAACTTCTTTTTTATATAAAAGTTCACACTTTTATGGTTATGGCACAAAGTCAATAGAGGCAATGATGAGACCAGAATTTAAAGGAATACTGCATCCAAAAATGATATCTTTTTAATGTTACTTACCCAATGTAGTTTATAGTGATGGTCAAGAGAAACTTTCCACCTCTCCCCCCTCATTCATTGGTCAACAGCCCTGTCTTCATTTCAAAAGGGGGATTCCCATTTGGGGACTTCTTTCATTTTCCAGAGTTATTTATTTAACATTACTTTAGCAAAAAAAAATGCATGAGTTTTGTATGTTTTGAGTATACAACTGGAACACTTTAATGTGATAATTATGTGACACAAGTAATGTGACATTTTTGATATTGACAGCATTGAGTCTCGTTTGATCAGACACTTTATTTCTGTTCTCCACGAAAACATGACATTGGAAATTTTTCTCTCTATCACTACAAACTACATGGGGTAAGTAACATATGGCCAGCAGCCATACCACATGCACTTCAGAAGAGGCCATCCACCTAAAGCTCAGCATGTTTGGGTCAGGCCAGTACTTGGATGGGAAACCAACCAGAAAAAACTTGGGTGTTGGTGAGGCCAGTAGGGACTGCTTGCCCTATGGTCTGAAAGATTATTCCAATTTTCCAGTGCAGTGATGGGGACTGTGCTGTAAAAATAGTGCCATCCTTTGGATTAGACATAAAAACGAGGTCCTGACTCTCTGTGGCCATTAAAGATTCCTGGCTATCCTTCGTAAAGAGTAGGGTGTATCCTGGCTAAATTGCCCAGCACTATCTAGTCCTTCTGGACTCTAATCATACCCTGTCTCTAATTAGCTATCTCTCTCACCACTTCACCACCTAATAGCTCATGTGCGGTGAGTGTACTGGCACAGAATGGCTGCCATAGCATCATCCAGGTGGATGCGGCACATTAGTGGCTGTTCAAGTGGCTCCTCACTCACTATATGACACACTTTGTGTAGTGAGAAAAGTGCTATATAAATGTAAAACATTATTGTTATTGTTATTATAAAAAATATACAGTTTTTGGGTGGAGTATTCATTTAAGTCCAAGCTCCTGGAGCTACATGAAAACATAAACCCAGAGATGAACAGTCAATGTCTATATGCGGTAGATGAGATGAAACAGTTCCTCATTCTCGTCTGTCTATTTTAGTAAGTGCTGCGCTGTATGGTTTGAAACACCTGCCTAAAAGATCTCAGGCAAGCTCCTGGCAAGTAATTGACCAAACTTTCTTCTAACTATTTCCGGCTGAGACCAAAAATACACTAATGAGAGCAAACTATCCAATATTTGGCTAGAAAACAAATAACACATTGAAGCTGGCAAAAAAAAGTCATCTGAATGTGGTCTATCGGAGAGCCTTACGGCACATTTTCTAACTGGAGATTGAGCTTGTATCCATAATCAGCACATAGGAATGTGATGGGCTATTTCAGGCTCAGCAGATGCAAAGCTCCAACACAGATTAACTCCTAACAGCCTGCATTTGTCAGGTTACAAGTTTGTTTGGCTGATTATGCTAAATTTGGCACAACAACTGTTAAACCAAGGCCCAATGGCACATGAAAGCAGGACCATGCAAAACCATGAAAACTAAAAATATCTCAGCTTTCACACTGCATTCTGTAGCAAGAGTGATAAAAATGAAGCCTCTATTCCTGAACTCCCAGAGTTAGGCCTGCATGTCTAATATCACATAATGAGACCCATTAACCTGGAGGGTTCTGTGGTGTGCACAAAATTAGATGTCACACTAAACCAAATTAGTGACATCCAGTAGTAAGAGCATTACTGCCCATACCTATAACTGTACAAATTCAATTTAGTTCAATTTACTTTTCTAAGCCATACCTGCACCTAAAAACTCAGAATTCTATATACACTAAAGGCAAATACGTTACATTATATTTAGAAAACAGGACACCATGACAAAAATAGATCATGATGGTTTTCACATACCAATTCTGATATTTGTAAATGGTATAACTTTAAACTTACTTTGATGGAGGTTGGAGCCTATCCGAGCTGGTGGGCCCTAATACAAGAGGAAACCCACTCAGGCACACACCCAAACCTTAGGGCTGCCAGTTCACCCAACATGAAATTCTTTGGATATGTCGGAGGAAAAGAGGTGAACCTGGAGAAAAAACATGCAAACAACATAAGCAGAAAGTGAAGACTCCAACGAGGCACAGCTGTTGAACTCAGCTCTATACATCTGTGAAGGAGCAGCACTAACCACTGAGCCATGGTACCACACTCTCCGGACTTCCATGAATAGATATTATGTTACACCTCATTTGTATGGCCTGTTTCTCGTACATTTCATTATGGCTCTCAGATTGCCACTTATGGTCTTTGTAGACATCCAAATCAAGATGTCTACTTGACCTTCATTTCCAGATGATAAACATCAGGCTGGTAATGTTTTACATTTGGGTTGAAATGCTGTATAATATGCATTTGTAATGTTCAGTTGGTTACATTTTTAATTAATAGCCAATTTGGGACACATTAGGACAGTTGTGTCCCAAGCCCTGACATCTTCCCCTCTGACCACATTTATGCTCAGAAGTAATCACACTCCTAACTTAATAATATTGTGGTTCAACTCAAATAGTCAGATTCCCTAGGTTCTGAGAGATCAGATCGCTGTCTAATATAAATCATGATTGTGCTCACTACATGTCTCATGATCTTTGTGGATATTAAAAATGTTACCCCTATTACAGATGTGGAGATTACCTTGTGTGTGATGAAGATTAACATGTTTGTTCCATCTTTGTTATTTTCAAAATGATGTCATGTTTGGTGGAGATCAAAATGATCTTTGGTTCACTACCTTAGGTTGATGAGGAAAATGTTATTTAAATTTTGAGCTCCATGTCTAGTATAGACCTTGATGGTTATCATTGCAAAAGTTGTGGTCTTATTGGATATTCAAAATGTCACCCTCAACATCTTTCCTCAGTTAAATGTCTAATATGTATTATGATGTTCTTTACATTCACCACTTATGATTCTTCTGGACAACAAAAATAAAATTAATTTATCATTTTGACCATCATCAAGCCTACTTCATCCAGTTCAGGGTCAAATGAGCCACAGTATCTTGTCAGCATTATTCACAAGGCAAAAAACAAACTATGGACATGGTGCCAAGCCATCTCAGGGTACACTCACTTACTGTATCTTCTTCCTCTTTCAGCTACTCCCATTAGAGGTTACCACAGCAGATCATCTTTTTCCATATCTTTCTGTCCTCTGCATCTCGCTCTGTCACACCCATCACCTGCACGTCCTCTCTCACCACATCCATAAACCTCCTCTTAGGCCTTCCCCTTTTCCTCTTGCCTGGTGTGGCTAATTTAGAGTTGCTAGGTTATCTAATATGCACTTCTTTAGAATGTGGAAGGAAAACTTGAAGACCCAGAAAAAAAAGAGAAAAGTTACATGTAGTAGAGGTGCAAATAAACTAACCAGAACTTAGGACTCAGCTGTGCAGCAGCAGAATAAGCCACCATGCCATTGTGTCAGTCTTCTAAAATAAAATATCTTTCTGTGATACTACCAAGTTAATAACCTGTGATCTTGGGGGGACATATCAGCTAGAGAGTGGTAATACAACTACTACATGTCACGATGAACCTCATTTCTTGCTCCATGTCTACTTTGTAACACAAAAGTTCTCACCTTGTCACTTATGCTTTCTGTGGGCATATGTTTTTTGGAGTCTTCTCTCTGAACTCTGTGTCTACATACAAGTCACAACAGCTTTCGTTTTACCATTTTTGATATCAGTGGGTATCAGAAATGTCAGTTTAAAATTAAAATTAATTTCTGAGCTCTGTGTTATATTGGCTCTCAGTTCACCATCTGTGGTCTATGTGAACTTCAGAAATAATACATCTTGCCTGATCTAGATAATGGTTATTTGGTTCACCACTTTTGGTTGCTGTGGATATCAGCAATGCCTCCTTGAACATGATTTTGGAGTTTGATATCTGCCATAAACTTGTGGGTACTCGTAAAATGTCTGCCTGCACTTCATGTCTGAGCTCCTTGTCCAGTATAGATTATGATATTTATCAGTTCACTTATGCCATTAGGGAACTTCAAGAAAAAATAACACATCATAATTCTGTCAGACATGCTTAGCACAGTTGAGGGTCACAGGCGTGCAAGTTGAACTGGGTGCAAGGCAGAAACCAACCAACCAATAGGGAAAAAATCCACTGCAAGGCCCACATATGCGCCCGTCCACACATAAACTTAGGCCAATATGAAATTCACACTTTGTTAGCATATAAGAAGGAAAACCCACACAGACGTGGGGAGTGGCAATGCTTCCAGTGTCTTCTGTGTTGTCCTCCGTAAGATGGCAGAGGTGAGATGAGAGAGGAGGACTCTGGGATGAAGCTCAGCTAAAAGATCTCCATTAGCCAGCTGCAGGTCTGGCTTATCTTAGCTAGTGATATGGCTTTATTTTTGTACCACCTGTTACGTTGAGAATGTCTAAAGGCTCAGAACGAGGTCTTCTTTATTTTTAGAGACTTAGGAACAGGCTGAAACAATATAAAACAAAGTCCAGATCGTGACAGTCCATTAGGTTACAGTTTAATGCCACGTTCACATGCTATCATGCTATTTGGAGCTACCAGTTGTGATGTTTCACATTCTGAGTTCAGTGCACTCATATGGGTTTCTGGGTGGACTTTTCGGAGAAACGTTAGATCACTGTTGTTTGATTACTTGGTCTGCAAAAAAAAAAAAAGAGCAATTAAAGATAAACTTCTTTTTGTGGAAATAAACAACAAATTAATACGTGATAAACATGTTAAATATGCATCACTTTGCTCAAAATGCAGTTCGACCTAAAAATGGCATTTCTCATTGACTAAGGTGAAGATTCAGCATTATGTCACAAGTCGGGAGAATTCAGGTAGCTTTGTTTTCTCCAAATTGTCCGACTTGTGGCACTGAATTCATAGGATGTTCATTTGGATTTTCCAAATCATAAACTTGTACTTACTGTATATATAATGACTGACTAACTGACTGATAGCCATTCAATGGACACGATATACCACCCATGTTAAAATTTTACAGTCCATATAAAGAACTATGATTCTTGCATGACTAGTAACCATCTCTTGTTGTTCTTACCTTTTCAGAGCTGTCCTGTTGGTCATCCACTGACCTCTACAAAGTGTCAGATCTCCAACTGGCATACCCTGCATCCTTTTCAGGCAGTAACTAAATTTACCATGGCTCCCAAAAAGAAGAGTGTCCGGCAGAGGAAACTGGCTCTGGAGAAGCCACCACAAGCTATATCTGAAGTGATAGAAGAAACAGCCCTGGACATTGACCACTTAAACCACCTGAACGGACTGTTGGACTCGGGCACTGGAGGCTTCCGCTGCACCACTACTGAGATGTGCCATCCTGATCATAGCTCCGTGTTGCTGGAGGAGTTCAGCCGCATGCGCCAGGAGCGGTTTCTCACAGACCTCGTGCTGGCCACTAAGACAAAGTCCTTTGATGTACACAAATTGGTGATGGCCTCCTGCAGCAACTACTTCCGTGAGCTGCTTAAGAGCGATCCAAAAGTGCAGAGAGTGGAGCTGGAAGCACTATCTCCCCTTGGCCTGGCCACTGTTATCACCTATGCCTACATGGGCAAAATCAACTTATCGCTGTACACCATTGGCTGCACGGTGTCTGCTGCCACTCAGCTCCAGATCCCCCAGCTCCTGCAGATGTGCACTGACTTCTTGACACAAGAAATGACGGTGGAGAACTGCATGTACATTTCGAATATCGCCGGAACATACGGCCTGAACTCGGCACGTGATGCAGCCCGACTCTTCTTGCGAGAGAACTTTGTTGAATTCTCAGGGACCGACCATTTCCTGAAGCTGACATATGAGCAGATCTCTGAGCTCCTCTTGGATGAGGCGCTACAGCTACCTTCAGAGGTGACTGCCTTCCAGGTGGCAGTCAAATGGCTAGAGTTTGACGCCAAGAGGATGCGCCATTCAGGGGAGCTGCTGGCACATGTGCGCTTTGGCACGATTTCTGCCCAGGAACTGGTGAGCCATGTTCAGCCTGTACCATGTATGATGCAAAACCCAGAGTGCCATCGCTTATTGGTTGATGCAATGAATTACCACCTGCTGCCATATCAGCAAAACAGTTTACAGTCCCGGCGGACCCGAGTCAGAGGTGGCCAGCGAGTGCTAGTGACAGTAGGTGGGCGCCCTTCCCTCACCGAGAAAGCTCTGAGCCGAGAGATTTTGTATCGGGACCCTGCCAGCAAGAACTGGTACAAGCTCTCAGAAATGCCAGCCAAGAGTTTCAATCAGTGCGTAGCTGTGATGGATGGATTTCTTTATGTGGTTGGAGGAGAGGATCAGAATGATGCTAGGAACCAGGCCAAGCATGCCGTGAACAGTGTATGCAGGTAACTCTCTCGCTATTGGGCACCACCTGGTTTGGAGAGGGGGTTGCAAATGGCAATGTGATTTCTGCTTTACTGTATTTAATGACCTCTTCTTCCTCAGGTACGACCCTCGTTTTAACGTCTGGCTGCACTTGTCTGGAATGCATCAAAGAAGAACGCACTTCAGCCTGACAGCCTGCAGTGGAATGCTGTTTGCTATTGGGGGGCGCAACTCAGAGGGCATCCTATCATCCATGGAGTGCTATGTGCCATCTTCTAACACCTGGCACAACAAGAAAAGTATGGAGCTCCCACGATGCTGCCACTCCAGCACTGTGGTAGATGGACAGATCCTGGTTACAGGGGGCTATATTAACAGTGCCTACTCTCGCACCACCTGCAGTTACAATCCTGCCACTGACAGCTGGCACGAGCGTGCAAACCTGAGCACACCTCGAGGGTGGCACTGCATGGGGGCAATTGGAGACCTAGCTTATGTAGTGGGAGGCAGCCAGCTGGGACCACGGGGGGAACGTATAGATGTCCTGTCTGTGGAATGCTACAACCCAGCTAGCGGCCAGTGGGGCTATGTGTCCCCCTTACCCACAGGGGTCAGCACAGCTGGCCTCACAACACTTGAAGGTCGGCTCTACCTACTCGGGGGCTGGAACGAGAGTGAAAAGAAATATAAGAAATGTGTGCAGGCCTATGACCCGGCCCTGAATCTGTGGCTTGAGGACGAGGAGCTGCCAGAAGCTACTGTTGGGGTGTCTTGCTGTACCATCACCCTGCCGCGACCGCCCACAGGCCGCAGCAGGAGCCGGGCCAGCAGTGTGACGTCCACTCCAGCCAGTTTATAAATTGAGGATGGGGTGGGGTAGAGGTGTGGGGGGGGATAGAGGGTGGTTAATTGGGGAGGAACTATAAGGAAAAGGGGAATGGTGTTCACACCACTCCGGCCAAAACCATTGCACAATTTCTTTTTTTTTTCACACAGCTACTCATTTCCACATTTATTTATTTTATTTATGTTTTTGATAAGGCTTTGTACTGGGCATTACAGTCCAGTTTGGATGAATTTATCAAGGAATCACAAATGCTTGTGCTAATGACACATTCTAATGGCGTTGAGTGACGGGGTGCAGCCTCCACATGCTGCCCTTGACCCCAAGGATCAATAAACATCTCTTATGAATGTCTTCCGGCACCCACAACAGCTTGATCCACAAGGAGAGCAATGCATGGCAGACCTACCACCTTGATCCTTGGGTAAGAGGCAGATGGAGACCGCATGATAGAAACAAATCAGAAGCAGGAATGAACAGAGTAAAAATAGAACGACACGTGAACGAATGGAAGTCAAGTATTTGCATGCCATTTCATTTTTAGCCTGCTGACGGAGGTCGTGGGGTTGGGTGTTTCCAAAGAGGAAAATCAGAAGTAGGAGGAGGCATGCAAGAAACCAGCTGCTTATAGCCAGAAGAGGAGCTTTCTAAGCATGTGTGTGTGAGTGTCAGCGTGATAAAGAAGGGATGATGAGTCAAACTTCAGGGGTCAATAATCTCAAGAAAAGGTGAACGACTCACGCAGAATGTGTTTACTGGCAGATCCCACTTATTTTGGGATGGTGTAGGGAAACTCAGGTTGCCTCTTTTACTTTACAGTGGCAACCAACTTATTTCTATGTGGTGTTGAGTGGACTTAATGTTTTAAGTGCTATAAATGAAGCTGTCCATCATTCGCCCACTACTGTTTGAGGAAATCAGTTGTTAGCAGAAGGATAACCATGGTGGTTGGTCACTGGGTTATCATTCATCTCACTCACCACGGGCTGGCCAGTCCCAGAGTCACCTCATGTCCTCATTGGGACTCAGAGCTGCCCAGGTAGCGAGACCAGGCTGCTGATAGATGGAGCCTGCCAACCAACTGGGAGAAAATCCCAAAATGGACTGGAGTGTAAACAGGCATTGTTTAATCTACACTGACAATGTGGTGTGGTATTACATAAGTCACCTGTGGATGTTTTGTGATGAAAGTTGAAATATTTTGTCATTTTCTTGGGATTCATTCATACACTGGAACAAGTGGCTTTACTGATCAGATTAGGGAAGAAGGAAAAGCAGACCCACCATGAGATGACAGCATGTGACAAAAGTTATTGGACTTGGCGGGCATGAATAAATTAAGAAACCAAAGCGCTAGCTGTGTATCTTGAAGGCTTGAGTAAAATGACAATGATCCAGACATACTAAAGCACAGATAAAGGCCAGGTATGCTGTCAGGGAGTAGCGTGATATAGATGGTGAAAAGGAGTATGACGCATTGTATCCTGACAGGCAGGCCGAAGGCAAACAAAGGAAGAGATGTCCTTCAAGTGAGGAAAAAAGTCTTACATACAAAGGGACGTCAAAATAAGACAATAATAAAAAAAAAAAGAACATTTTTTAAAGTGAGTTAGGGTAGAAGTTGCTGCCAGTCATTCTATGGCGGGGTTAGCTTCTGATTGCATGTTCATTTTTATTTTTAAAACAGTAAAGGATCATCTAAGATAGAGAACAGCAGCACCAGGGGGTCTTCTGGTTTCACTGCAATTTAACTCTCCAGGGAGCTTTTATGTCTCCATTGATTGCCATTCAAATCATTAACTTATTTTCTGTATGCATTTTGTTACATTCACACCTGTGCTGTTGGACACTGTACCAAAGTTACTAGGCCCAAGACAGGAACCAGACCTGGATGGGGTAGCAGTTCATACTTCCTCACGCAGGGCCATTTTAGAGTTTAATTCCGTCTATTTTTGTCTAGCCCTCTTAGCTGTTGGCAGGCTCAGGGTTCTGTTACACATTCAAAGGTGAATGCAATTATAAAATTAGTTACATAATGAATACTAATACAGGCTCACAGAGCATAAACATAACTAAATAGAGACCAGCAATGTCTGTTCATTAATTTTTGAACAATGGCCGAACGACAACAGATGAGAGTTAAATAAAAACTACAGCCAGCAACATCAGTTAGGAAAAACATACTGGTGGTGGGGCTATTTAACCTAAGAAATAAATATTGCACTTTCTATGCAATTAGTAATTCAAGTTTTATTGCCGTTAAGGAAATTAGTCATCAGGCCAATGGGACCCACAGTGTAGGAAATCAGTGCGCACAAAATTGTCCCACTAATCAGTACCATTTATTTGATAAACATAAGACTTTCCTTCAGCTTTGACTTAAATGCTTTTGTTTTTTCGCTTCCTAATTAAATGCCCTGTGATGGACTGGCACCTTATCAAGACGTGGGTTCTACCTTGTGCATGATGTCACTGAAATAGACTTCAGCTCCACATCATCCTGATCTGAATTAGTCAGTTCAGAAACTGGATGGATGAATGGACAAATTAAAAATATCTTCAGAAAATTCTCTCTCAAGAACATTGGAAACCAGAACACCAAAAGGTTTTGTCATAGCTGTTCCTGAACCAAGTGGGATATCAATCTTGTATGTACAGCAAGTGGTTCAGTTAAAGGACGTTTTCAGTGAACAAACAGTAGGCGGAACTTGGTGGAGTAGTGGCCTGTAAGAAATGCACCATAGGGATAGGTTTTTCATGACTGCGCCCCACTTTGGCTGTATAGTTGATACTTACCTCTTGAAAGGGATACCGGTCTCTTTCAGAAAAGAAATGTGGGAGAAACTTCTTGAATGTCCAGGTTATAATGCGATTCTGGAATGGAGGGAGCTAGGTGTACTGTAGCTGTATGTGCTCAAAGGAGTGCACCCCTGATGGACAGGGAGAGAAGCTGGACAGAAGGTAAACGTCGATCACCAGCTACATGGCTTTGTGTCTCTCAGCTTCAGAGATGTGGGGCAAGAGGGCAGAAAAAAAAAGGAAGCAAGTTTTAGGAGGCCACTGCTAAGCATGTTATTGGGGAATGGAAGATGATAAAGAAGAGATGATCTTAATATAATAAAGTATTATGCAAAGACTCTACATCTTCTTTCTTGTTTACTAAGCAGTTTCTCTCTTTCATTCAAGACATGCCCAAACATCACAAAATTAAATTTTGACTTAACAGTACTACTGGAAATATCCAAAGCAGCAGGTTACAAAAATTGATGACCCTTACCAAAGTAAGGCTAGTGCGCAGTTTTTTAACCCCAAAACTGCAAACACCAAACAGACACACCAGCTCTCCAAGAGGAGTGTGGATATTTGGCACAATCAAGCATTAAACAGTCAACAAAGTTACAAAGAAACCATACATTTAAATGGGTGCAATTAGGATAATTCTTCAGCATGGCAGGGAGGCATATTTGTTTCTTTGCCACTGTGTCAAGTGCCCAGGTGCTTCACAGTTCTCCCTCATAACTTACTGGCAACCCCTGGTGCCTAGGAGGAAATCTAAATAGGGTAGTACTTCAGTAGTCTTCCAAAAATAGATACTTTAAAAGGTATTATCTATCTAGACAGGCAATTTTTTTTTTTATTGGTGATCGCAAAGAATAAAAATGCAACACATGCTGTCAAGGCTGTGGCCATTATAAACAGCTGTAAAGTTTAAATCTGATGAATTCATTAAACTATGTTATATTAGATGGTATTTGCAGAATATGACCATCTAAAACTTGCAGTAGATGATGAAAATCTCAGTACTGAAATGCATATACTTATTTAAAAATGTACACACATTAGCCTTACTACCAACCATCACATGCTATTTCACTTTGTGCTCGACAAATGCTTCACTTTCACAACAAACCTGGAACAACTATGGGTGATAGGGCTTTTTCATCTGTGGCACCGAGACTGTGGAACGTCCTCCCTGACTACCTGAGAGCCCCACAGTCGACTGATGTTTTTAAACGGAATCTAAAAACTCATCTTTTTAGAAAGATATTTTTTTTAAAAGTATACATAGATTTTCTTGTTATATTTATTTAAATTTATATTATTTATTATTACAACTATCAAAAAGGCCATAAGCAAAATTGCTCATTCTGTTACATAGAGTAACAAATTAGTGCTAATGCCTTAACATTAGAGTGTGGGGTCAAATCCCACAGCTGTGGGCAGTCTGCATGTTCTCTATGTTTCTGAAGGCTTTCTTCCAACATCACAAAAGACATGCATGTAAGGCCAATTAGCCCTGTGGGACTATATTCATATGTGCCAGCTGATTGACTGGTATATCATCCAAGGGTAGAATCCCTCCTTGCAAACTGTGCTTCTGGTACAGGCAACAGCTGCCAGACACCTGAACCAGATAAACGGATTGGAGGAACAAAAAATACATTTAAGTTTGTAAATACTGGAAATCTGTGCACTCAGTATTAAAGCAATTAGATAACTTTATTTAAAAGGCTTCTGTAAAAGGATAAATTTCCCCTTGGGGACAAAAAAATGAATACATAAATAGTCAGTTAAGTAAATAAATACATAAATATACACACACTGAAATGACTGTAAAGCAAGAAAATTCAAATGAAAGAAATGTTCTGACTTGACAGTCACAGTGAGGCATTATGCAGATGTATTGGCGATGGTATAAATGAGCCCAAGTAGTGTTTCTTGACACACTTCTCCTAATAATTTGTTGGCTGAAAGTCCTCAGTGTTAGTATGTCAAATAGAGGATGTGCAGCATTGTTCATAACACCACCCAACAGTTATGTTTTATCACTCTCCTTCGATACTACATCCAGGGTCCAGAGGGAATTAAATAACTGAGCTTGTTCTTTAAATTAGCCTGCTGATTTGACGGGCCTCTCTTGAAGTGATGTTAACCAACCCAGAACACCACAACATTCAAAGATTATCGAGTTTCTTTTTAAAATTTATATTTACTAAACGAAGAAAATCTGTACCAAGTATAAACTGATTTTCTAAGGAAACAACCAGAAATAAACTATAGAAACTCCAAAATATTAACAGATATCACCCAAGGCATTTAAAAGACAAACAAGTTAGAAAATGTACACCTAGCATAGTGTGTCTGGACACATGCATAACTAATTTGAAATTGAGTCTTTGTTACTTGAAAGGAGTCGTATTCAAAAACAACAGTGATAATACAATGCAATTACATGCATTTCCAGACTACATTAAGATCATTGACAGCACTTCATAATGTAATGTAGTTAAAAACTGAGCAGAAATAGACTTGAGGTGGCTCAATAGCTTACACTGAATTCAAGTGATCGAAAATTGGCAGGCTGATGTCAGTTTGTTAGTTGTGGAAGATCTGACTAACAGTTGTTCAAATTTCTGAAACATATTATTTGAAACATGTACTCATTAAAGAGTTAAAACCACTGTTGACATCAAGATAAAATTTTGCTGGTGTCTTTGAATCAGAATGGAGAGCAAGTCTGGAGCTTTGCAGAGAAAAACACAGCGATAGACAAATACTCAATCGTAAGAACATGCAAATAATTCAGCTGTGAGGTTTTTTTCTTAACTGCATCCTTTGCCAACACACTAAACTCCAAAATAATATGGCTTTGTTCTGTGTAAATTCTGGGTTTTTTTTGCCAGAGATTATTACCTTTTGAATGCCACAATCCGAGACTGCAGTATATTATGGATAAAGAACATTAACATAATGTCTAGGCTGCTGTAATGTCAGTGTTAAATAGGCACACACCCACGTCTAACTCTGCACTGCAGCAAGTGGAGCTTCAGTATATTCATCCAAAATCCATTGCTAACCACAACGGCTTGACACTAACAAAACTGAAGCATTTCCTAAATGACACAAGCTAGTCAAAATGAATTAATTCAGCAAATAAAAAAAACAAAACAAAAAGTCAGTTTGTCTTTTTTTACTTTTTTATTAACTGATATAAAGAGTAAATCCATTTATTTCCCGGGAAGAATGATCCCATCATACTGGAAAGAGAAAGGAAGGGGGGGGGGAGAAAGACACTTTAAAACTCAATATATAAATAAATATAAAAACACATTGCATATTCTGTAAGGTGGAACATTTTCCAAAAGAAGAATATTGAGGTAAGTGTGGAGGATAGCTTGAATGGTTACGAATGTAACTTGCTATCTTTAGTAACTTCTAAAACAACATCTCAAACTCGGTCCTCAAGTATACAACTTCACAAATCTTGTTCTTTTTAGCTTGTTTTCAAACACAAATTAATGAAAAATCTTTTTTTTTTTTTTTTAATATTATGAATTGTTCTCAATATTAACTGTGTGGTTCATCTACTTACTACTCAACTAAGTGTGTATAGAAAACATTTGTTATGCTTACTTTCTGCTGGAACCAGCGCATGGCCTCCTCTTTTCCAATCCTGTGTTTGGATCCAATGCGACCCCTCTTCTTCTTCTTGTCAGCAATGCTGAATCCAGGACGGCCCAAGACCTGTAAATAGACCACAGATACCTAGCTTTCAACAAAGATTTTTTTTCTTAATATAAACAGACATTAGATAAGTTTTAGAATGTTAAATGTTTTACTTATACAAATGTACACACGTTCACATTTTCAGGATCACCAAATATTGACTCGGGAGTAAACAAAAAAAAACAAAAAAAACAAAACAAAAAAAAAAGGCAGAATTAAAAAAACACACATCAGACTCGAAAGTTTGCAGCTAACCTCGAAAACACTTAACATCGCCATTTGAGGTAAAGTTGGGAGCATGCACCGATTATAGCACATTGTTGCACTCACTACCTCAGGGTCCCAAATCAGGACCAGAGTCCAGTCATGTAACAGATGACACCTAAGCACCACATGCTTACATATTAAACTTCTAGGCTGCAATTGTGTTACCCTAAAGGGCTGCAGCTTGTATACTACCAAGCAACACTGCCATTGAACACTCTGTATTGTTCTGAAAATAACTGCTGTATCAAATAGATTTCCCCTAGACTTATGCTACTGACATTCATCGATCAAGAGATTCTGCATTATACTATACTGGCAACCATTTCAGTACAAAAGAAGAAAAAAAGTGTATAAAACTCAGATAGCTTAGTCTCATCATCCCCATCTAATGTCTAAAACCAACTGTATCACTAGAGGGCCATGTACAACCTGCGTTTATTCTAACATTAAATGCAAGGTGAAAAACAACCATGAATGGAACAGCTCAATGCATACTCTTGTAATAACTCACATTAACACAAAATGTGTGTTGCCAGGCAAAATGTTATATTAATCTGTGGAATGTAGAATGTAAGCAGGGTGTCTTCATAGAACCTACAAACTCCACACACTTGAGTTGTTCCCTTAGGTGAGGCAGCAAAGGCAAACACTGTATCAACAGCAAAATCATAAAGTGCCAAATCATTAATTTAGCAATGCCAGTAATTCACCAGTAATTAATGTGCAAATGTGTATTCTAATTTCCCTTCACTAGAATCAAGACTTTTACATTATTCTGTTTCTTCCCAAGAAACTCATATTAAGAACAACTGAGCAGAAACCATCAATAAACATTTAGCAAGGGATGCATTCTTCTAAATATGATCTTCATTAAGAATCTTTTAAAAAGAAAAATACCAATTCTGACAATTTACCACCTCAACAGCAAAGTTATTACCATCCAAGACTAGAAACAAAGAGAAAAAGCAACAGAAGCCGAACAATGGTGAAGAACATAGCCCAGCCTCCAAAGTTGAAACTTGGAATAATGGAAACAAAAAGGTACTGACGGCAGGTTTTTGTTCCAACCCAGTTTCTTAATTTGAAACCAATCTTTGCCAGTAACAGACTTTATTTTTAAACAGATTGATGGCTTGTTAATGCTTCATTCTATCATGTCAACTCATTCTTATAATCACAGATTTTTTCCTTTCCAAGTATATCACCCAAATACCCCGTAGTCTGAAGCCGATTAGTGATTCTTGGTGCTTCATTTTTTGTTTACTTAAAAAATATTTTATTAAAACACTTACTTCACATTGAACACACTTAGGTCTTAATGGAAGCAAGTCAGATGGAGAACTGCTGGTTCCTTTGTTGGTTACATCTTAAAACTAACAAAGATCAACCAAAAACAGTGAATGCAACTGTTTCAGACTAAAATAAGTAATTAAGAGTGGGGAATCTGAACATGCAAGAAAACCATAAGAAAGCATAAAAATGTTACTTGAGCATTACGTACAATAGGAATAACTGACTTAGCCTTAAGAAATTTGATTGCAACAAAAACCCTGCAGCCATTACAGCCCTTCAGGAGCAATGTTTTAGACCTTCAATCTGGACAAGAAATGAAAACCCTAAAAACTAAGTAAAAAAACAACCATCACAAAAAAAAAAAACTACTCTAAAAATGTTCCAGAAAAAAACAAAACATCCACAAGCATTTGAACAATGCTTTGTTAATACTATGACAACGTATGGGATACTGAAAGCATACAGGATGAATACAGACTGACAAGAGCACAGAATAACTTGAAAACATTACTGACTAATAATTAAGTACTAATAATAGCTGAAACTGCATTGTAGGATGATTGGTGCTGGATATTTGACATATTGCAGTGACAAGCCAACTCAGGCAGTTTAACTCAAACCAAGGCATAAGTATAGATAGGTCAGTTTACAATCATTTGCAAGTAGCTGAAAAACAACATTTTACAAACTTCTAAATTAAACAAACAACTGCATTTGCATTGTTTCAACCCTGTTTTAAGAATCTTTAAAATGTTGCACAGAGATACTATTAACAGGAGAAACAAAGGTGCACAATCAAAAACTCTAACAAGTCACAATTAGCTGAATAGTAAAAGTACATTGTGTTGGGAAAGACTGCATTTTCAGATAATTGTACTACCTACCACTTTTTTTTTTTTTTTAAATGTAAGAGCAGTTTAATCAAACATGTTACTTACAACATAGAAATCCAGCCCGTAGATGCCAATACTGGGATCATATTTGATGCCCAAATCTATATGCTCCTGAATGCCAAAACCAAAGTTGCCAGTATCCGAGAAATTGTTCTTTCTCAGCTCGTACTCACGAACCTGCAAAACACATTTTAAGACTGGTCAACATGCAGAGGTTGGCTGCTTCATAAGGCATCTACAACCATTCCAAACACCGGTCACCTTAAGTCCTTTCTCTAGAATTTCCTCTGCTTTGGCTCCACGGACAGTGCAGTGAACTGCAATCTTTTCATTTCTTCGGATGCCAAATGAGCGCACAGTATAGCGAGCTGTTTAAAAAAATAAATAAATAAAAATAATGTAAATACTTTAAAAAGGCACCTGGAACAAGATTCACAAAACTTATGACTGGACCAGACCATACCAGATCATGTCTAATAGCCTATGAAGATTGTTATGCTACTGAATAAAAACTGAAGTGTATATTCAACATAAAACACTGTCACATTCATCCAAATAACATTATTATTGATTAAATTTGTTTCTTATTTAGAATGTGATGGTTTAATCCAGCTTCAAACATGAGTGGCCTAATGTGTTAGGCAAAACCATTTTTTCTCTTTAACCCTGAAGTTAAGATTTTGGGAGACGGACGGACAGACACTTTTTATTAATCCCAAGGGGAGATTCACACTAGATTTGACCTCCAACATCTACGTCAACCAAAACCCAACTCTATCTGGCCATCTGACTTTATCATGAGACTTATAATTAGAGATTCAACAATATAAGGGCTCTACTTTTCTACTAATTATACATCTATCTTATGTAAATGCATATTTTTGTGATGTAATTTATTATTATCCAATTCTTTTTTTATTTTCTTATTAACTATTTCTTTGACATATTGGAAAGCATTCTGAGCTACATCCTGTGTATGAAAATGTGCTACAGAAATAAATGTTTTTGTTGTAAACTAGTATCTGCCTAAAGATCACATTAGGAGACTTTTCCAGTGATTTTAAGTCATATCCTTCTTTTACATAATTTTAGCCAGTTGTAGGGTAGTCGGTGGAGCTCTCCCATGAAGCTGAACTTCGACTGTGACATACCCAGCGACTCAAATAAAATCAAACAGGTTTACTTGAGTCATTAGTCGTAGGGGTTCTTTATGCACGAGAGCTCACAATCTATAAATGCTCATCCAGAAGTACAACGACAAGGAATAAGGAATGCGGAGACTTTGGACCTAACAAATGGAAGAGAAACTCCTCTGTCTGAGGTTTAGTATTTACATACCAAGACAAAATGGAAAAAAAGAAAAGGATTGCTTCTGAACTCACCATAACTGTTAATGCTCGGTCTGTACAGTAGACACAGACCATGACTAGAAATGTAAAGTGACATTGGCTAGTGACAAACATATACAAAATTCTAAAAATACAAAACTCTCAACTTTTTTTCCCCCATAATGACACTTCATTTTAAACTTGAACCATCTTTGTATCAACATATTTAAGCTATTTAGGTTATATGTAAGCACATTTTGGTTAATTTTTTTTTATATACATTTAGCCTTTCACGAGTATTTAAATTAGAAACTTTGATTTCATTCTGAGTTATGCAACCAAGATTGTTCTGCAAAACAGAGAGAATATGGGGCTCAACAAAATATTACCCTTCATCCATCTATTCATTCATTTCCAAACCTCTTATTCAAGTCAGTGTTGCAGGGAAAATGGAATTTATCCCAGCAAGCATCAGAAGCAAGGCAGAAACAATGCCTGGGCAGGTTTAACACACACACACACACACAAACTTGGGCCAATTTAATAATTTTCCAATTTGGAGAAAGCTCATGTTAGGATGGGAGAACATGCTTCCTGTATGGAATTTGTATCTGGGACATTAACGGTGGACTCCTTGTTGAAAGGCAGCTTTACTACCATTGTGCCACCATTCCACCAATGACAGTTTCCTTTTTTCATAAAATGATGGATGTTGTAAAAGTATTCATTAGGTATCTTTCATAAAACTGAACTAAACTGCACTTTAATTACTGGATACCTTAAATAGTAAAAGCTGCACAGCTGTTACAAAGAAACACTTATGCTTAAAATGCTTATGCTGTTTAAGTGTTTGATTAATAAAATAGTAAACCCATATTGTCATCCACATGTTGAATGGGCACTCACCCTTTGAGAAAACAGGAGTCTGACCAGTCAGTTGCTCCAGGACCTTCGCGGCACGGGTCAGTCTGTCTCCGCTCTCCCCCACACAGATGTTGAGGCACAGCTTGCGGATGCGCAATTCGCGCATTGGATTCTCCTTTTTCTCACCCTGATCCTAGGTGATGAAACAAAGAATCAAATCATAGCTGGATCATGTCGGAGAGTCAATTGACAGTTTCCATGGCCAGACCGTGAACTGAAGAATTGTCACGATGTTTATTTTGATCGATGCCCCACAATAACAGCAGACTCTTCCTCAGTATCGATTAAGCACGACGACATATTAAATTTACAGGCCAACAACCAAACCCTCAATACATTTTCACATTAAGTAGAGGAGGCGGTCAAGTCTTAACCGGATCCAGCCTACCGAATAATGCTACCCTACGTAATTCGACAGACAATTGACTTCTCTCTAAATCTGCCTCGACCCGCTCCTTGAAGCCATTTCTTCTATCCCAGTTGTTAAGTATTTGCACACATGGAGCACAACACCTAATTTCAAGATAATACTCGGTGTAAGAGTACAACAAGTCCTCTATAAACAAATGCAGGAAAGTAAGACCCGAAAATGATCAAAAGCCATTCTGCTTAGAAAACAAATATGAAATTCCGGTACACAAAGATAATGTTGCGTGGTGGGGAAAAAAGTAAAGTACTATGGCAGGAGGTGAGGCCCTTTTTCCCGATGTGAATACGGCTCTCCAAAAGATCCCAGCCTACATCGATACTTTTAGGGATCACACTGACGCCCTTTACGTTGGGACATATATTTCAGCGGGTGTCACTCGTGTGCTTAACAAACTGATGGAGACGGATTGTATATTACATCTACCCTCTCCCATTTCTTTCTACTCACCGCCATGATGGTACGCTAGAAGAGATCGCGAGATTTCCGAAGGCGTTATTTATAGGACGGGAACACGCTCGGCGAGGTTTCGTGGACGCGCACGTCGTGGAATCCATGTTAGACGGTCTAGATACCGAACAACTACAAAGGGTAGCAGGTTGTTTTGTTTTCTGCATAGCAGTTTAGTGATTAAAAATAGAGCTTTTTTATTTTCTGAAATTTTACTTATATCGAAGTGCATTGTTTTTCTTTGTAGCTTAATTTAAGTGCTTATACGAGGCAGCTATTAATTTTATGTAAATAGGAAGATTAGACTTTAAATAGTTTTGCGGTGATTGCCTGATGACATTAAAATGTATCAATAATTCAAAACATAAATATTCCACATTTTGATTGCATGTGAAGTTTGCATGGCCCAATTTGTCTATACTTGTCAAGTCCACTTGCAAACTTTGGTGCACTCGTATTTATACATCACTAGGCAATGTTATCTAAGGGACACCATAAAAAGCTCAATTACAGAGGGGTACGGTGGCCGCATAGGGCAAAGCGCAAAAAAGTCAAAAACATAAACTAAAAAAATTGAAAACTTATAAAGACTAAAACAAATAAACGAAACTAAAATAAATGAATTGCATACAAAAAAAAGCGGAAAATGCAAACAAAAAAGGAAGCAAAAATGGAAATGGGATGTCGGTGGATTAGTGACGAGAAACGGGAAAGTTTGGACTAAACAAGTTTCCCCCCCAGACTTACACCAATGTTTGACTCTGAACAAGGAGTGCTACTGCTTAAGGATTAAGCTGCAGGCTAGAAATGATTTAGTGCACTAGTCCAATTCAATGAAATGCCTTCCTGAAATGTTCTTGTTTTTTGCCACTAATCTCCCAACTTCCCTGCTTTCTAGTTTCGTAATTTCCATTTTGATTTTTTTTTATGATTTGCGTGTTAATTTTTTTAAGTTTGTATTTTTACCATTTTTTTTAGTTTGCATAATCATTTTTCTGGGGGGGGTTGCAATTTCATTTTTTATTTGAATTTTCATTTTTTTAGCTTGCACTTCAATTCAGGTGTTCCCACTACAGTAGCCCTGAAGTGCAAACTGCAGTTGTGGGTACACTATTTGGGAGGTCTGAAAATTGAGAGTACACCTTTTGAGAAGGATTTGGGAGTTGTAGTGGACTCTACACTATCAACTGCCAGATATACAGAAGCCAAGAAGGCTAAAAGAATGTTAGGTTATATAGTACAATGTGTGTGGAGTACAAGTCCAAAGAAATAATGCTCAAACTTTATAACACACTGGTAAGGCCTCATCTGGAGTATTGCATACAGTTTTGGTTTCCATGCTACAAAAAATACATAGCAGCGCTGTTGTGCTTTAAAGTTTGTGAACCCTTTAGAATTTTCTATATTTCTGCATAAATATGACCTAAAACATCATCAGATTTTCACTCAAGTCCTAAAAGTAGATAAAGAGAAACCAGTTAAACAAATGAGACAAAAATATTATACTTGGTCATTTATTTATTAAGGAAAATGATCGAATATTACATATTTGTGAGTGGCAAAAGTATGTGAACTTTTGCTTTCAGTATCTGGTGTGACTCCCCTTTGCAGCAATAACTGCAACTGAACATTTCCGGTATCTTTTGATTATTCCTGTAAACCAGCTTAGAGGAATTTTAGTCCATTCCTCCGTACAGAACAGCTTCAACTCTGGAATGTTGGTGGGTTTCCTCACATTAACTGTTTGCTTCAGGTCCTTCCACAACATTTCGATTGGATTAAGGTCAGGACTTTGACTTGAGTGCCACATTTGACACCATTAATCATAATATTCTTAGAAATCGCCTTAGTCAATGGGTGGGCCTCTCTGGCAGTGCCTTAAATTGGTTTGAATCCTACCTGGCAGGTAGAAAATTCTCTGTTAGTTGTGGTAATTACAACTCAAAGACACATGATATCCAATATAGTGTTCCACAAGGCTCTATCCTAGGTCTGCTGCTCTTATCAATCTACATGCTTCCGTTAGGTCAGATTATCTCAGGGCACAACGTGAGCTCCCAAAGCTATGCTGATGACACACAGCTGTATTTATCAATAGCATCTGATGACCCTGATTCTATTGATTCACTAACAGAATGTCTGACTTGTATCTCAGAATGGATAAATAGTAACTTTCTCAAGTTAAATAAAGAGAACACTGAAATCTTAGTGATTGGCAATAATGGATACAATGAGGCCATTAGAAATAAACTGGATACATTAGAATTAAAAGTCAAGACGGAGGTAAAAAGCTTCGGGGTAACTGCTGACTGTAATCTGAATTTTAAATCACATATTAATCAGACCACTAGGACAGCATTTTTTCACTTAAGAAACACAGCAAAAGTTAGACCTCTTATATCATTAAAAGATGCTGAGAAATTAGTTCATGCGTTTGTTTTCAGTCGACTAGATTACTGTAACGCACTCCCCTCAGGACTACCCAAAAAAGACATCAATCAGTTGCAGTTAGTGCAGAATGCAGCTGCTAGAATCCTAACTAGAAAAAGAAAATCCGAGCACATCTCTCCAGTTTTGATGTACCTACACTGGTTACCTGTGTCATTCAGGATTGACTTTAAAATTCTGCTTATGGTTTATAAAGCCTTAAATAATCTCGCCCCATCGTATATATCAGAATGTCTGACACCTTATATTCCAAATTGTAACCTCAGATCCTCAAATGAGTGTCTCCTTAGAATTCCAAGAACAAAACTTAAAAGAAGTGGTGAGGCGGCCTTCTGCTGTTATGCACCTAAAATCTGGAATAGCCTGCCAATGGGAATTCACCAGGCTAATACAGTGGAGCACTTTAAAAAACTGCTGAAAACACATTACTTTAACATGGCCTTCTCATAACTTCACTGTAATTAAAATCCTCATACTCTGTATATCCAACTCTTTATAATAACTATTCATGGTGGCTCTAAAATCTGTACTAACCCTCACTCTCTCTTCTGTTTCCTTTTCCGGTGTCCTAAGCCACCACCATCTACTCAAAGCACCATGATGTTCCAACAATGATAGATGGATTAAAAGCCAGAAGTCTGTATGACCATCAACATCAAGTGACTCCGTGAGAACCCTAACTACAAAGAGGACTATTTCATTTATGTTAGGTAGAATGCTGGGAGGGGACTGGTCGGTCCTGTGGCCTGGAACCCCTGCAGATTTTATTTTTTTCTCCAGCCGTCTGGAGTTTTTTTTTTTGTTTGTTTTTTCTGTCCACCCTGGCCATCGGACCTTATTCCTTTTCTATGTTAACTAATGTTGTCTCATTTTAATTTTTTATTTTGTCTTTTATTTTTCTTTTCTTCAGTATGTAAAGCACTTTGAGCTACTTTTTGTATGAAAATGCGCTATATAAATAAATGTTGTTGTCGTTGTTGGCCATTCCAAAACATTAACTTTATTCTTCTTTAACCATTCTTTGGTAGAACGACTTGTGTGCTTAGGGTCGTTGTCTTGCTGCATGACCCACCTTTTCTTGAGATTTAGTTCATGGACAGATGTCCTGACATTTTCCTTTAGAATTCTCTGATATAATTCAGCATTCCTTGTTCCATCAATGAAGGCAAGCCGTCCTGTCCCAGATGCAGCAAAACAGGCCCAAACCATGATACTACCACCACCATGTTTCACAGATGGGATAAGGTTCTTATGCTGAAATGCAGTGTTTTCCTTTCTCCAAACATAACACTTTTCATTTAAACCAAAAAGTTCTATTTTGGTCTCATCCATCCACAAAACATTCTTCCAATAGCCTTCTGGTTTGTCCACGTGATCTTTAGCAAACTGCAGATGAGCAGCAATGTTTTTTTTGGAGAGCAGTGGCTTTCTCCTTGCAACCCTGCCATGCACACCATTGTTGTTCAGTGTTCTCCTGATGGTGGACTCATGAACATGAACATTAGCCAATATGAGAGAGGCCTTCAGTTGCTTAGAAGTTACCCTGGGGTCCTTTGTGATCTCGCCGACTGTTACACGCCCTGCTCTTGGAGTGATCTTTGTTGGTCGACCACTCCTGGGGAGGGTAACAATGGTCTTGAAATTCCTCCATTTGTACACAATCTGTCTGACTGTGGATTGATGGAGTCCAGACTCTTTAGAGATGGTTCTGTAACCTTTTTCAGCCTGATGAGCATCAACAACTCTTTTTGTGATGTCCTCAGAAATCTCCTTTGTTCATACCATGATACACTTCCACAAACATGTGTTGTGAAGAGCAGACTTTGATAGATCCCGTTCTTTAAATAACACAGGGTGCCCACTCACACCTGATTGTCATCCCATTGATTGGAAACACCGGACTTGAATTTCACCTTCAAACTAACTGATCATCCTAGAGGTTCACATACTTTTGCCACTCACAAATATGTAATATTTGATCATTTTCCTTAATAAATAATTGACAAAGTATAATATTTTTGTCTCATTTGTTTAACTGGTTTCTCTTTATCTACTTTTTGGACTTGAGTGAAAATCTGATGATGTTTTAGGTCATATTTATGCAGAAATATAGAAAATTCTAAAGGGTTCACAAACTTTCAAGCACAACTGTAGCAGCACTTACAAAAGGTCTAGAGAAGAGTGACTAAGCTCATTCCAGGGTTACATGGGATGGATTATGAAGAAAGATTAAAATAGCTGAGCCTTTACAGTTTAAGCAAAAGTAGATTAAGAGGTGACATGATTGAAGTGTTTAAAATTATGAACGGAAATAGTCCAATGGTTCAAGACTGTTACTTTAAAATCAGTTCATCAAGAACATGGAGACACATTTGGAAACTTGTAGGGTAAATTTCGCACAAACATTAGGAATTTTTTCTTTACACAGAGAACCACATGGAATAACCTACCAAGTTGTGTGGCAGATAATACGAGTTTAGGGATTTTCAAAACTCGACTTGATGTTATTTGGAATAATTAAGTGGATAGGTCTGGTGAGCTTTGTTGGTCTGAAAGGCCTCTTCTTGTCTAAATTGTTCTAATGTTCTAAATATCGCTGGCAAACTTGACACACTCTTTTATCTACAGCACTAGATTGTTTAATAGGCACTCTGTTTAGCTGGATACCTGAAGTGTGGTGTAGTTTGAACGTTTTGAAAATTTGAAAGTAGAATTTTTGCACCACATTTCCAGTAGTATGAAAAAGAATGTTAATCTGTGACAGTATTTCTAAAGGTAAGGTTACAAGCCTGCTTGCACTACAAACGTGGCACAATGATGTGGGGGTTAGTGCTGCAAATTCACTCAAGTCATGGAAATAAACCTTTGTACAGCCGAAAGATGAACATGTTACACATCAAAATTGCATTAACATTGAGGGAGACACAGGAGACCAGAGTTCATGTCCTGGGTTCACCCTGCTTGAAGCTTTCGTGTACCCGTGTGTTTGCGTGGGTTTCATCCGGATGCTCTGGTTTCCTCCCACAGTCAAAAGACTTGCAGGTTAGGTGGATTGCCGATACTAAATTGGCCTTAGTGTGTGGTTGGGGTGGGTGTTTGCTCTGCGATGGACTGGCGCCCTGTCCTGGGTTTGCTCCTGCCTTGTGCCCTAAGCTGGCTGCGATAGGCTCCAACACCTTCCGTGACCCTGTTTAAGACTAAGTGGTTTAGAAAATGACTGGTTTAGTAGGAGCACCTACACCTCTTTTGGCCTTCAGAACTTGTCTGGCCATGGATTCTACTAGATTCTGGATGTGTTGTTCAGGAATGCTGTACCATATATATGAGAATAACCGCATTCATATCTTCCCTGACTTTTCTCCAGCAACTGCTTCTAAACGCGCAGCCTTCTACAACATTAAACGGCGGTTACGGCAAGCCAACGTCAAATACAGCCTCTTGTATCCGACCAAACTGAAAGTTGAATTGCAAGGTCAATTCTATATCTTCGCTAGCAAGGAAGAAGCAGAAAAGGAATTAAGAAAGCTGATCCCGGGACTATTCTGATACATAATAGTGAGTCATGGCCGTTAATGATATAGCAATGACTAATAATCTACTGTCTGATCTTTTTGTTTAAAATACGGGTTTATATCATCATATATTCTCATTATTACTTAGTACTATCTAGGGTGCTATCTGTCTATGTTTTATTGTGCTTAATTACTTTTTTTTTTTTTTCAGCTAATTATTTTATCTCTACCCTACATGAGACTGTTCAACATCAAACCCTTGGTTTATGGTTATTGCTAAGATTGCTGAAGACTATATATATTTTAAATGCACAATTTTTTTTTCTTTTAGACTATATTGGTAATAGATATCTCTATCTTTTAATCCTAAAACACTGCTGCGTGGGGGCTTGTTTTGCTTTGGACGTGCTCTGTCTCTGGGTATGTCAGAGGACTGGGACTGTGTGAAGTGGGTTCTAGCCTCACTTGGGGAGGCAAAAAGGGAGGTGGGGGGTTAAGGGGGGGAAAGAAAGAGAGCAGACTTGATCTACGAGGTGTGGCAGAAAAGTAATGAGACTGATTTTTTATTTACCAAAGTTTTTATTTTTTTCAAACATTAATGTTATCCCCTTCAAAGTAGTTCCCTTGGGCAGCTCCACACCGATGGAGACGTTGTTCCCACTGTTGGTAGCAGCGCTGGAAGTCTTCAACCGGTATGGTCTTCAGCATGTCCGTTACACTCTTTTGGATGTTTTCTAAAGTCCCGAAATGACGTCCTTTGAGGACATTTTTCAGTTTAGGTCACACAGACTGAGGTCAGGTGAATAAGGGGGCTGGGGAACCACAGGAATGCCTTTTGAGGTCAAAAATTCTGTTATGGAGAGGGCCGTTTTTCGGCACCATTTTGGCACAGACCTTTCGCATGAGCAAATGTTCAGTCAAAATTTGATGAACGGTAAATCTGTTCAAATTTAATTGTTCTCTCAACATTCTTAATGTTAAACTACGGTCTGATCTCACAAGAGTAATTCACACATTCGATGTTTTCATTGGTTTTCGAAGTTGAAGTCCTCCCTGAGCGGTGTTCATCTTCAATGTGTTTTCTGCCTCCCAAAAATTATTTGTGCCAGCGAAAAACTTGAGCTCGGGATAAAGAATGTTCCCCATAGGCCTGTTTGAACTTTTCAAATGCCACACTTGCCGTTTAATGGCACAACGTTGCTCCAAAAACACGCACAACCAAAAACACAACTTCGCTAATAGCAGTCACAAAAATCACGTAGTTAACGGAAAGAGTTAAAACTCGCACTGAGCTATAGGAGGGTACTGATACACGTGCTCTATCAAGGACAACAGCGCAGCGTTGCCAGATCGCTTGCAGTGCTGCCAGTCTCATTACTTTTCTGCCACACATCGTATACCTAATCTATCCTCTCAATCTTTATAATTATAACTACCAATGTAATAATAAGCTACATGGCAACAAGTCTAGGGGAAATAGGAAATTAAGGCCAAAGCTGTCTCCCTTCCAGTTAAGACTATAAAATAACATCAATAACTCAGAGTCAATGTCTCCATGATGGGACAGTTAATTTTGTGAGCTGGAACGTTAAAGGCTTGAATCACGAATTAAAGAGAAAGAAAGTACTCTCTCACCTAACAGGTCTAAACACTAAAATAGTATTTTTACAGGAATGCTGTACTATGTTAAAATAATGTATTGTGCACTTGCTGCCAGTGGGACAGCTGCCCAGTCTTAACTGCAAACAGCCCTTTCCACCTCATCCCGAACATGTGTGATACAGTTGAGATTAGGAACTGTGTAGGTCACTGAAACAATACAACCTCACTATTGTGTTCCCAGAACCACTCAGTGTTGACGTGTGCATTGTGACACGTTACATTATCATGCTGGAAGTGTCACCCAAGTGTGGATAAACTGTAGTTGTAAACTTGGTAAGTAATGATGTTTAGATGCGTCTCACTGTTAAGAAATTTTTCGGTGGTTATCGGGGCCTCAACAAATGTTAGGGAAACATTCCTCTCACCATCACACTGCAACCACCAGCAGGGACTGTTAAACCACACAGGATAACTCCATGCTTGCATCAAATTCTCTTCAGGCTAATGCAAAAGAAATTCACTAAGGAACTTTTTTAAACTTCTAAAAGATCCATTGTTGTACCCACTTGTTTTTTCACTGATAACATTGGTGCTATATGGCCAAAGTCCAGTAAGTGGTATGTTCTGAAATGACTCTCTGAACACCAACATTAAATTCCAATGAGATGACCTGGTTGTGGCTGGTCTGTTTGCTTGTCTGATTATTGCCATTCTCCTTTGACCCCGTCATCCACAAGCTACTTTCATGCACAGAATTGCCTTGTAGTTTTCTTGCAACATGCTTGGGGGAAACACTTAAAAAAGTTGTTCACGAAACACCTACATTATCTGTCCAGGAGAAGGCAGAACTGACATGCTTAGCACTAACCTCATGCCATGTTCAGAGTCTCTAAGGCCACTGCCCATTTTAACACACAACTGAACACATGCCTGCTCGATTAATACCACACGCTATTATGTAACATGTTGGCATGAAGAACTTCTTTGAAGTTGGGGGTGTGATTAAACTGGTAAGTCGGTGTATGTGACTTACACAGCAAGACTGCCATTGTTGTGTTATTTTCATGAAGGTACTGTATTGGAATAAACAGATTTGGAAATGAGTTAATGATTAATTAAAGCCAACCCTGGATGGGGTACTAGTCCATCACAGAGCCCTCTCATGCATTTCCTCACGAGTCAGAATTACAACACCCACTCACCCTGAGAAGCATGTCCTTGAGGATGTGGTTAGGAGTTAGGGTTAGACACAGAATGAACATGAACACTCCAAACAGAAGTTGAATGGCCACACAATTGTGACCCAGGCTGCAGGAGTGTGAGGCAGTAGTGTTAATCACAGAAAGACTCTTGTGGACCTGGACCTGGACACAGACAGGCGGACATCGTTTTTGCACCCAACACACATCTATTTACAAATTATATGTACAACAAAGTCAGTGCACGTCCCAGTGCCTCCAGCACCGATCCCCCAAAGTCCAGGTCTCACAGTTATCAAATGCCTTTCCTTCTGGCCGCCTCCACTCCTCTCTTGAGCTCCGTCCTCTTCCACCCGACTCTTGCTGCTGACGGAAGGGAGGCGGCCACTTAAATAGCAACCCAGGTGGGCTCCAGCTGATTTCCCGGCAATCCCACTCGGACACACCCCCGTGTGGCGGAAGTGCCGGCTGCGCATCCGGGTGTCCCCAGTCTTCTTCCCCCCAGCACTTCCTGGTGTGGTGGAAGTACTGGGCTCCAGGTTTCTGCAGGCACCAGGGAGCCGCCTGGCGGTGGTCACGGGCCACTACAGGGTTGGGCTTCCAAGCCCTCTACCCATGGCCCCGAACACAACCAGGGCGGTTGCCCCCTTGCGGTTTGGAGGAGGCAGAAGCCCTCCTCCGGTCCTCCTGGGCATCCCGGCTGGGCTCCACCCCCAGCCGCATGCGACACTCTGAATAATAAAATATTAAAGTACTAACATCAATTTATTTTGAGAAGCTATTTTCTTCAATGCTGTCACCCATTAAATATTTAGAGGTGATAAATGAACAATCCTAATATTACAAGGCTGCAGGAGTGTGAGGCAGTAGTGTTCATCACAGAAAGACTGTTGTGGAACTGGACATTAGTTGGCTGTCATCAGTCAAAAAATAATAATGACGTAAGGGTATCTGATTTAGCCAATGACTTCAATAAATACTACTTGAAATCTGAGCAGTTTGCTTTTATTGAGTTAGTACAAAGCTTGAAGCAGATGGTTTCAGATAAGGAAGAGACTGTTTTGTTCACAAGAACATCGAGAACATCTTTAGAAAATTAAACGCAAAAGTTCTCGTCCAGACATTCTTAGTGGTAGGCATATGAAATCTTATGTAGAGTAGCTCAGCTTCATTTCTTGGCTCTCACTACTAGAACAGCAGAAGGCTTCAAAGCTTTGAAAATAGGCCACAGCTATTCCAGTTAGCTAAAAAGTAATCACTTGAAAAACCTGCAAAAGAGTAGGCTAAGAGAAAACACATTACATTCATTTCAGTGTGCATATCGATCTACTAGAGGATACCACTGTCACTGTACTCCATGTTTTATATGACCACATGGAGGGCACCAAGTCTCATGTGAACAGTCCGGTTTGTAGACCTTTTTCAAGAGACTTGCATAAATATTAATTTGGACTAAAATATGGTGGGGTGGCCGACTGACATTTTAGCAGCTGGATCTAAGAGAATTTACAGACAATGGTTGTCTGACATGCTGTCCTTATCCATGTGGTTGTGTTCTTCTCCCCCAATGTCTTTTGTACATCTTTTATACAAAGTACTGTCGCAGTAAATCTGAAAACAGGTTCACCTTAAAATCTGCTAATGACTCATTGACTGTTAGCCTACAGGATGTTTTCATTAAACAGCCCTGTGGTCTAGTGGAAGATGAATTTTGTTAATTGATGTGGAGTTTTTTCTACATCCAAGCTTTACAAAAAAAGAGTGTACAATTAATTTTCGAAGCAGCATTGTACACCCAGGGGAATGTTCTTCAATGACAGGACAATGGAGATTGTAGATAGCTATAAATACCTGGACAGTATAGGCTCACAGGTGTCATTGAGGGTAAACACAAGCAATCTGCAAAAAGGGACATCAGCACCTCTACTGTTTAAGGAACCAGTAGTTTTTTTAGTGCAAGTCCTACACACTATGTAAATCTTGTATGCAGCTTATCTTTGTATTGTTGGCCTGGTTTGAAAATCAATGTCAAAATCAGACTACAGCAAGTCAAATTGTAAAATGGACCAGTAAAATAAGGTAACAGTCCAATTTCACAGACCTGATTACCAAGCAAGTATTTTGGAAAGCAGAGTGGATCTGGCCAGAAAAGTCTCAAGTAAAATTCAGTCGTTGCCAACAGTTCCCAAGGATAAAAACAGTTTAAATGTTTAACTATCACATTCACTGCCACATTACATTTATTTGTACCAAATTTATGTTTAATGGCTGTTGTTGATCCGTATCAGTCTCATCTGTAAAACCTGAGAAAACCAAATTTTCCTCTTAGGATAATAAAAGTGAATAGAATCTTGAGCGAGTAAACGGGTTAATTCTCGAAATATTTCTAATGGATGCAATTTAACATCTTAATGCAAGAATTACAAATAACTTTTGTGGAGGTGGCCCATGCAAATATATTGATGATTCAAAACACCCTGTAAAACATTGAACCTGGACAGAGAAACAAAGGGAGCTACAATTTGCACAACCATTTTCCCATGGCTCAGTGTACCATGAGAAGGAATGACCAAAAAGAAACATACTTGGAGTGGTGTCCTTTTTGACTGGCTATCAAAACTTTATAAATTGCAGCCTTTTCTTACTTAAAAAAAAAAAAAACTATTTACTTGATATATACCACTACAAAAAAAAAAAAAAAGTTATAACAGTGTTGTCCAAAGTTGGAAGATATTCTGCAAAATACCAGTACATTATTGTACAGAAATGCTTTCTCCGAGGCAAGTAAATCTTCAACATTTGAATACAAATTAATAATCATAATTGAAAACTATTAAGTACCTTGATATACAATTATTAACCAAGGTAAACTCCAACACAAACCTAAGATGATGGCATTGTAAAATCACCCTGCTCTTTTGAAAGTTGTACTAGTTCATGTTTTTATTGTGGCTGAAACAGAAGAATGGCCTTGGAGAGAAGAAAAAAGTAGTCACATTTTAAAAATTATGCCCAACATTTTAATTTGAAAAGTCACATGATTTTGAAAATTGTCTGATAAATGGAAATTTAAAAGATGGACAAACATGTCTAAAAGTGCTTGTAATCTGAGGTAATCTTGTGGAGGTCACAATATTTCCAACTAATCCCAATGTGCAGCTGTTAAACACCGAGTGTGGCAATATCATTGCACTATAAATTAAAATGCATGAAACATATCAAGTCTTCTGCAGATTATACAATGTCAAATATATTTCGTAAAGGGCAGTACCGGACCCATTTCATTTTTGCCTCTGAAACACAGTACCTCAGAGGCCAATACTCCAACTGTTTGCAGTGTAACCCTATCTTGCAAGTTATTGGATGAACTAAAAAGTAATATCTTGAAAGCTACAAAGCCTCTCTCCCAAACAAACAACACCACAACATAGCTGTGCACATTTTTTTTTTTTATTCGTTTTCCAGGATCTGGTGAAAATTACTAGAAAACTTAAGTTCCTTTTAAATATTTCATTTTTAAAACTGCAATTGCTTTATAACCCATTCGAATGTGCTGGTTATTTTAAGGAACAGAATGGCACTTTAATTCCTACGCTTAATTAAATCTGAACTGTCCTTTCCTGCGGAAACTTTTACGATGGGTTTTAATCAACATTAGCCAGTCCTTAATTACGGCGCTCTGGGTTTGTGAGTGGTTTCCCAGATGCAGTCCAGACCCAGACATGACTTGGACAGCCCAGAACACGGTGGTTCATTTTTTAGAAGCCTTTACTGCAGACTTGGTGACTTTGCCACCACTGGAAGCCTTCTTCTCAACAGATTTGATGACACCAACAGCAACCGTCTGCCTCATGTCACGAACAGCAAAACGTCCTGCAAACAAAGAAAACTGGTTAGCATTCAGAATTAAAGGGGAAAAAACCAAAAATTAACTTGCGTATTTATATATTTCCTACACAAATCACTAACTTACCAAGAGGAGGATAGTCAGAGAAGCTCTCCACACACATGGGCTTGCCAGGAACCATTTCTACAATGGCAGCATCACCAGACTTCAAGAATTTGGGCTCATCTTCCAGCTTCTTGCCAGAACGACGGTCAATCTTTTCCTTCAGAGTGGCAAACTTGCAGGCAATGTGAGCAGTGTGGCAATCCAGCACTGGTGCATAACCTGGTCCAATTTGGCCTGGGTGGTTCAGGATGATAACCTAAAAAGGAACATACAGTATGGAAAACTTAAGAGATTGTGAAGCTGACAAGACCAGTGCAGCTCACAGCTGCTCAGCTCACTAAAATTAAAATTACAAGTCTGTCCCCATACCTGTGCAGTGAAGGTGCCAGCCTCCATGGGTGGGTCATTTTTGCTGTCTCCGGCAACATTTCCACGACGGATATCCTTTACAGATACGTTTTTGATGTTGAAACCAACATTGTCTCCTGGAAGAGCTTCTGCCAGACTCTCATGGTGCATTTCCACAGATTTTACTTCAGTGGTTATGTTGGCAGGAGCAAATGTGACGACCATACCGGGCTTCAAGGTTCCAGTCTCCACACGACCCACGGGCACTGTTCCAATACCTAAATGAGGTAAAAACAAAACAATTACATAAAGTCATAACTGTACATATTAAGCAAGTTAGGATAGGATTATTTTGCTTTTCCAGGTTGTTGACAACATATAAATAATAAAAACAAACCTCCAATCTTGTAGACATCCTGAAGGGGCAGACGCAATGGCTTGTCTGTTGGTCGGGAAGGAGGCAGGATGGAATCTAGGGCCTCCAGCAGAGTCACACCGCTAGCAGCACCCTCCTTGCGTTCAATCTTCCATCCTTTAAACCAGGGCATCTTTATAAAAGAAAAACAAGGTTAACAAGAAAAAAAAAAAAAAAAGGTATTGGGAGCATTTTAAAATAAAAAGCTCCTCTAGTAGAATTCAAAGAAAAAAACTATGGTCTTGTAATCATGTTTAAACATCCACATTAATAGTCTGTTTTTGTGGGCGCGTTACCATACTCACATTTGAGCTGGGCTCCAGCATGTTGTCTCCGTGCCAGCCGGAGATTGGCACAAAGGCCACAGTGGCAGGGTTGTAGCCAATCTTTTTGATGTAGGCACTGACTTCCTTTGTAATTTCCTCGTAACGTTTCTGGCTGTATGGTGGTTCAGTAGAGTCCATTTTGTTCACACCAACAATGAGCTGTTTCACTCCCAGGGTGTAGGCCAGGAGAGCATGCTCACGGGTCTGCCCATTCTTGGAGATACCGGCTTCGAACTCACCAACACCCCCAGCGACAATCAGCACCGCACAGTCAGCCTACAAAAACGCAGAATACACAATTATTCTTAATTTGCAAAAAAAAAAAAAAAAAAAACTGCAATAAAATAATGCAATAATAAAACTTATTAAATGGTCAATGTAAACATAAAAATGCACAGCAAGATGCAGCCAAATGTGTTAAAACATATCACCCTAAAATTGTGACATGAACATGACAACATGATTGTTTATTCTTTTTTAGGGGCCTGTCAACTAGAGACTGTTTATGGCATTTAGACATTGTATGTATATGCAGCTTTGCGGTCCCTCATGTGGACACCAACAGTTAAAGATTATTTAGAATGTGTAAAATACCTATATATAAAAAAAAAATAATTCTCAGCAAAAAAAAAAAAAATTAATTTAATTTACTGACAGAAAGATCTGCAGTCCATATATACAACATTCATTAGCATTTACACTCTTAGGCATTGCCAATTCATGTCAAATATTATTATGGAGATACCTGAGAGGTTCCAGTGATCATGTTCTTGATGAAATCTCTGTGGCCAGGGGCATCAATAATGGTGACATAGTATTTGCTGGTCTCAAACTTCCACAGAGAGATGTCAATGGTAATACCACGCTCACGCTCAGCCTTCAGCTTGTCCAACACCCAGGCATACTTGAAGGAGCCCTTACCCATCTGAGATGTATGGGGAAAGAGAGGAAAGGTTTATTAATGTACAGTCCCAAATTCTGCTTTACACGCAACAGTAATTCTTAAAAGATGTTCAGTTAATCCCATTTACGTTACATACTCGTGTACAAATTAACTTTATACAAATGTTAATCCAAAGAACATCAAACATCATTCATGCGAAGTACAATGCTCATAAAATAATGGTCAGAAAACAAATCCAAAAATCTAGTTATCATAGAACAAAAAATATAGAAATTTAACTGAAAAAAATAATTCACTCGCATGACACTACTAAATATTTGCGATGGTGGTTACGCAATCCGATCAGCAGATGGTGCTAGATACCATCACGAAAATAATGTAGTCCACCGCCAGCAGATGGCGCTTTCCAGGCCTTAACACGCGACACTCACCTCAGCCGCCTCCTTCTCGAATTTCTCGATGGTCCTCTTGTCGATACCGCCACATTTGTAAATGAGATGGCCGGTGGTGGTGGATTTACCAGAGTCGACGTGTCCAATGACGACGATGTTAATGTGGATCTTCTCCTTTCCCATGTTGTTATTTTACTGTGGGATTTAAAGATAAGTTAGGAACGGCTTGTAGTACACACCCTGGCGTGAGTCAGACATCTGGGGGAGATCTCATGCGTCACCTAGACTATCGCAATCCGTGCCCGATTTCACTACAATCCAATTTCTGTATTTCTAAAAGTAAAAAAGTAAACCCTAATCGAGTCCCCCGTACACCTAAACTAAACAGCGAATCGAAACTAATGTCCATCCGCCATATTAAGCTACACCTCCAAGGCCCTCACGAGACACGCAGACAATAGGAGCCATTCCCGCAATAAAATAACAAAAATGAGAACATGCTTGTAGATTCCAGAGTAAAAACAGGTCCTCGTTTTTACTTTTTATTATATTAACAATTCAAGGCAATGGTATTGAAGGATGGATGTGGATGGCATTATTCCATCTCTCAGGGAAAAACCTTCAGCCAGCACCATACGGATGCGTTTCTTAATCTTTCATGTCTAAAGAGACTGCAACAGTCTACAGTTTCAGCAAATTGCGTTTCTTTTGTTAAAAAAATCCATCCGTCTTTATTAAAAAAAAAAAAAATGTTACAAGCGACCACTCCCTGGTAACAATGTGTTGTAGTTAATAAACGATAATTAAATCCATTACTAGAAATAAAATATAAAACTATTTCTATCAAAAGGTTAAAAATGTTATTCATGTTATAAAGGCGTAAAAACAGAAAACGACCGAGTAAGGAGCTCGGTCACAACGGCAACCAATTTCGCTCACTGCCAACTCAAAATGGCTCCGTGCGTTTTATGGCCGCTATTGAAAAGGCGACTTTGGGAATTTTCACTAGCGCCCAACTGGCGGAAACAATAGCAGCGAACGGTTTCCTTTAGTTATAGTTCAAATAACTGAATGAGGTTTTAACGCCCCAGGAAAAAAATAAAAAAAAAAAATTGCCGATAAATTAAAATTCACCTACCAGGTTCGCTTAGCGACACACCAGTTTTCTCACGTTCGAAGCCGGAGAGAGAAGGACCGGAGAAAGACCTGGTCTAAGCTTTTATATCGATCGACATCTGGGCGTGCCTCCCAGACACTGGGCGGGATCACATACCAAGCACCCATTAGGAAAAGACTAGCCGTTTAAACCCACAAAAAAAAACTGCCGGTCGTGACGTCATCACCAGGGCAAAATCTGTTGCGAAGTGGCGACGTAAGACCCACGTGTTCCAGTCACACAATGGCGAAGATGTTTGAGGAACCGGCGAGTACCGAGTCAATGCCTTTATAGACCATTATAAAAAGCCCTTGAATAGTCACCCATGTCGGATTTTTGCAGATCAGAAATTTATCAGAATGTGTGGGTTAATATTATTGCCTCGTACAGCAAATCCGGATTTCACTTGTAAGCTATTCCATTTAAAAAAAAAAAAAAATATAAAAATAAAACCCACCCCACACACCCCTCACAGCAACGGAGACTGAACACTTTTAACGCCCCCGTTCACATAATCTGAATAAAAAAAAAAACCACACACGATGGGTGTGTCAAATGTTTATTGCCAATAATTCAAAAATAGCAGCATTATCAGGTGTAGAGAATATTCAGTGCATGTGCTAAATCAGGTCGGTTCCAGTCAAAATCCAGTTCAAATAGAACCTCATTTCTTTCCCGCTTTCACTGCAGACTTTGTGACTTTCCCACTGGTTGAAGCTTTCTTGTCAACTGCTTTAATAACACCAACCGCAACCGTCTGTCTCATGTCTCTGACAGCAAAGCGACCTGGATGAGAGAAAAAGTTCAACCATTTTATATAAAAAAAAACACACACAAAGCACAGCACCACATTCTGGTGTGTTCTAGGTCCAAGCTAAATAATGAGTTTGTGCATTTTACTTTAGGTTGCATCATCCCAAACTGTCACCACATTTGTTAATTTGTAACAAGGGGGAGTAGCGATAACATTCTACTAAAACATGCAACTTAAATATGCCTTGACACTTTAAAATGTAGCCTAACAGCTTTTATACACTTATTACAATTCAGGAGATGCAAGTAAAGGAACTTGATACGTTAGAGGCAAAGGATCTGTAACCATCGGTACAAAATTTTCCAATAATTTTACAAAATTATACCCATTTAGCAAAAATCACACTCCTGTTTCCGATCTAGTCATTAGTTAAAACATAGTAAATATTTTCTAAGTTTAGTTAAAATTTAGATTCGTGTCCATGGTATTTGTTCCACAATTTGCCTCTTCATGCGCCACAAACTATATACCATGGCGACAGGTCTTTCATGTGCCCAATCTTCTATGCACATATTAAAATGTAGCTCCCCCAAGTAAAACCCCGAGGTGGCTTTAAAGGCAACTGCATCTTTATGTAAATTAGTTCAGACTGAAGGCTATTCTTTACAATAGGCAGAATTATAGTTGTCAATTTAGTATGCTTACATACAATTGCTTTCCTCCCAATTGGTTTAGTTTTACACCAGTTGGTAAAACTGCTGTCAGTTTTATAGTTTGGACTTGCACAGTATGTTTATGCTGTACAAAAGACTTGAAATTTCAGAATCTCCCATCAAAAAAAGGCATAGTATGATCTGACAGCTAATCAGTCAGTCATTTTCCAACTGGCTATATCCTAACATTGGCTCTGGCAGACAATCCACCAATATCCCAGCCAACACAGGGCGCAAGGGAGGAACAAACCCTGGGCAGGATGCCAGCCCACCACAGGCCAACTAATCATTTCAACCAAAATAGGTGGTTCTTGCATTATAGGTAAACACATCGAAACCCCCTCAACTCACCTAGAGGAGGGTACTTAGAGAAGCTCTCTACACACATTGGCTTCCCAGGGATCATTTCCACAATGGCAGCATCACCAGACTTCAGTAACTTGGGATTATCTTCCAGTTTCTTGCCAGAACGGCGGTCAATCTTTTCCTTCAACTCTGCAAACTTGCAGGCAATGTGAGCTGTGTGACAATCTAGTACTGGAGCATAACCAGGATTAATTTGGCCAGGGTGGTTCAGGATGATCACCTGGTATCAGGAAGAACACCCCAGGTTAGGGGTTTGAGGTGGGGAGAGAGGAGGGGGGTAAAAAAAAAGTCACACACTTTTTTTTTTTTTTAATATCTACCTTCAACTAATGCTGCTTGTTGCAAGGTTTATGTACAGGATTAGGATACATTTTGTGACAAATTGCTTGAAGCAGATCGGCAAAGAAACTGCTTTTACTACACCCTAAAAAAAAAAAAAGAAAGAAATTCTACATATTGCAAACGGTTTACCTGGGCAGTGAAGCTGCCAGCCTCCATTGGAGGATCATTCTTGCTATCTCCAGCAACATTCCCCCGTCTAATATCTTTGACGGACACATTTTTCACATTAAACCCAACATTGTCTCCTGGAAGTGCTTCTGCCAGAGCCTCGTGATGCATTTCCACAGACTTTACTTCAGTGGTCACATTGGAAGGCGCAAAAGTCACAACCATACCAGGTTTCAGGACCCCAGTCTCAACACGGCCAACAGGAACAGTACCAATACCTTGTGTAGGGAAAGGGAGAAAATTTGTTGAAATACCAGTTTAACCCCATACCACCCCAATTAATCCATCCAATACACACCTCCAATTTTGTAGACATCCTGCAGGGGCAATCGCAGGGGCTTGTCTGTAGGCCGGCTTGGGGGCAAGATAGAGTCCAAAGCTTCCAGGAGGGTAACACCATTGGCTCCTCCCTCTTTGCGCTCAACCTTCCAGCCTTTAAACCAGGGCATCTATAAAAAGATTGTGAATTACTGATGCTGCTCTGAAAGGGCAGCAAACTAATACTATTGCTGTACTTACATTGGCACTAGGCTCCAACATATTATCTCCATGCCAGCCAGAGATTGGCACAAATGCCACTGTAACAGGATTGTAACCAATTTTTTTGATATATGCACTAACTTCCTTTGTTATTTCCTCATATCGTTTCTGACTGTAGGGTGGTTCAGTAGAATCCATCTTGTTTACACCAACAATGAGCTGTTTTACTCCCAGGGTGAAAGCCAGTAGTGCATGCTCACGAGTTTGCCCATTCTTTGATATGCCAGCTTCAAACTCTCCAACACCTCCAGCAACAATCAGCACAGCACAATCAGCCTATAGAAAAGCAGATGTTTGCAAAGTCAATATGACAATACCTGCCCCATGTCATATCTCCATGAACAAAGCTATCCATATCTCCATGATTACTACCTAATCAAAGCTCCTTGTTTGGTTCTGTTAAAACTACGGGTCCTTATTCTAGTCAAAGTTGGGTTTTTGTACATCTTTTCTCCACAAATCACTGAAACCTACCTTTTGAGCTCCTTCCAATTTTAAATTTGCTTCACTTGTAATCCTTTGCATCTGGTTACTAGCCAGTTCATCTGTCGATTTATAATCTTTAGTTTTCTATATCAAGTAGTGGTGGCCTGCTGTTGAACTACTGTGTTAACTCTGGGTTTAATAAATGATTTTGATCTTGGACTAGCCCTATACAATAAAATGCTCATCTTAAGTATACCAAATACAAAAACTGTATAAGGAAAACTAAACCAATTACCTGTGAGGTGCCAGTGATCATGTTCTTTATGAAGTCTCTGTGGCCTGGGGCATCTATAATTGTGACATAATACTTGGTGGTTTCAAACTTCCAGAGTGAAATGTCAATAGTGATGCCACGTTCACGCTCGGCCTTTAGTTTGTCCAGCACCCAGGCATATTTGAAGGAGCCCTTCCCCATCTAAAGAGAAAAAGGATCCATAAGCAAACAGCAACATTTTCACAAAGTTAAACCTTTCAAGATCTGGATTGATGTTTCTGCATAGAGGCAAGGGTCCAAAGCCAGATTTACTTGATCATATTTAGGCAAACCAATCAATCATTTTGCTTGCCTTGCTATAACAGGACAAACATTCTTCAGTACAATGACCGACAAGTATATTTAACCCTTAATTGCTCACACCATTTCATATCTCACTCATGGTGTACTTACTGCACCAGTGTTAAATGGCTAGTTCTATGCACTCCGAGGTTGCAATATTAATTTTTAATTGTACGCGTTTTTTAATGCAATTTAATACCATATTACTGAATAGTATGGCAGTCTAGTGGACTGTATGAAAACAGACCTAATCTGCTTCTCCAGTGCTCATGTCCATCAATTTCATCCACTGCAGGATTTGCAAGTGTATCATATTTCACTTCAGTTTTTGAATGTTCTTTGCAGACAAAGTCATTGCAAGAAGAACAGCTCATTGTGGTCATACACAAGTACCTGCTCAGTATACCAAATGCACCATATGGAACTTGCAACTGTGCATCCACTCAACGAGCTTGGGGCACACTGAAGGGAAACCATGGAGATATTTACTTGAACCTACTGGCACCATCTGCCATCTATCCTCGCCTCAATTCAAAAGTACAAAGAAGGTGGACAAAGATTGGTATACAATTCTTCTGGCTTGTCAATATACCTACTTTTCCTAAGGCATTCAATCCTGCAACCTTGTGGCGCCAAATCTATTGCTGCGTATGGTTTTATGTTCCACAAGGAGGCAAGAGGGATTGTTCATAATACAGAGCAACATCAGTCTCTCGTGCATACCCCAGAAATGAACCACTTCTTAATCAGCATGTACGGATTGCTGGCTTCACTTGCCTACCACTCTGCTGCCCCCAGCACAACCCTCAGAATACAAACACTAACTGAGTGACTGAACATATGCAGCATGCTCCTGAAGACATTCAAGGACTGGAGCCTCTTGAACCAGTAGAGTCAATACAAGACTAGAATCGGCTATCAAATGTATTCTCTCAGGTACTTTTAAATCCTCAATCATTTCCACATCAGTTTCTCAGATGGCAACACAGGTTAGGGGTGTTGTCCACTTCGTATTGCCCAGGACCAGATCCTCAGTGTCACTAATGTTGACCTGTAGATGGTTACACTCTCTACCTCAAACACTCTTCTGTATTCAACCACCGGTCCACTAGGGCTATGGCCCACAAAAGCAAAGCAATTCATTTCTACAGATCAAATGACTACTATGAAGTGTAAAATTATGTACCCTGAGCTAGGGCTCTAAGCCAGGATTGTTTAACAACCCTACCCACTGCACCACCAGGTCACCCAACTGGAAACACCTGGTACTTGTGGCAAGAGTGCCAAACCCTATCCTTGGGTTCATTCCAGCCACTTTAGTTGGCAGTTACTATTAAGGACACTTACCTGCACTTTAATTTGTTTCCTTTTCAAGTCTCAGAAACCTTAGTTTTATCCTGAATTAACATTCACACAAATGGCAAGCAATGCAAGCCAACACGCAACTACCAGATTGGATTTAAACCTAGCCTTCCAGTTTTTTTTTTTTTTTTCCTCCAGACTTGCACCTATCATTCTGGTCTTATGCCCTCATTGGGGAAGGGAAAAAGTTTTGAAACTGTTTAGTATGGCAGAATATGGGTACCAACAAGCCAGGAAAATTAAACAGCGTTTCACTGACAAAAACAAGCTTCTAATTAAAATTGCCTGTGGTCACGTGGACTCACTTTGCATGTCATTTCTGTTCAGCTGCTAGTTAAAATGCACACACAAAAAGTCAATTTCCGTGAGTGCAAATTTTTTGCCACTTTCTCCGTTAGTAAACATATTACCAATTGAATAAACTGCTTTTGGTTTAATTAGCTTGCTTGTCAATTGGTAATATCTGTTTACTAACGGAGAAAGTGGCAAAAAATTTGCACTCACGGCAGCCCTTCAGGATCAGAGGACATCCTTGGCTTAGGGAGTGCATATTCCATATGGAATTACCAGCCCTTAAAACATTTCAAAATTAACACACCAATGAAAGGCACTGCACCAAGAGTAATTTAGGAATGCTCACAAGTTTGGAGCAGTACAAGTACTACACTACAGTATCTCTACAAAGCCTGTTCTTTAAACTTTTGTAGACTAGCCCAAAATAACTATTACCACCATGTCAACACCAAAATTGGGGAAAAAATATTTTAAGATTGGAGTCCAATTATGGATTTCTGTTCAACCAGATTAGCTCCCCACTCCTTACTCCAATAAAGTTTACTTTTAGAGAGATGGAGAACTGGATTGCAAAGTTATTTAGCCAAATTTAGTCGGGACGGATTACCTTTAATTAAAATTTAACGCTTTACAATTTATTTAAACAAAAAAAAACCCACAGGATTTATAGTACAAGATGTGCGGGCACAGGCCCGCTGAGCAAACATGCAAAGGCCACGTCCATCGCAGCAGCATATAGCATGTCCAAACCAACAGCACCACACATCTGATCTCTTCTCCTTGGTCTGTCCCCATAAAAGCCCATTCACAACTGGTAATCCGTATTTTGATACAATTTTTCATATTCGTTCAACTAGGCCACTAGCGTCTTTCGTGCTGCTTCACTTACCTCGGCCGCTTCCTTTTCGAACTTCTCGATAGTTCTTTTGTCAATGCCGCCGCATTTGTAGATAAGGTGGCCGGTGGTAGTGGATTTACCGGAGTCGACGTGCCCTATGACGACAATATTAATGTGGATCTTCTCTTTCCCCATGGCGCAACGCTTCTACGTGGAATCTGTGTAGAGAGAAGGATGAGAGTGAAGGCGATACGTCCCAATCAAAATGGCGTGCATCGACGGAATTTATCGGTGAAACACTTCTTTGTAGAATAACTTTTCAAATAGTACAGGATAGAAGCAAGAAAAAAAAAAAACACCTGCTTGGTAGTATTGAGCCTGGTACATCGGGGGGCAGCGGGAGGGGAGAAGGCACGAAACGGTATTCAGAGCACCATTTCAAGTTCAAGATCAAACCTGTTTACCCATCAACTTTTTCCCGCCGTAACTTAACAAATCTTCCTCACCTGTTCTCGTCTGGCTGGCCCGTCTGACCCCGGACTCAAGGGCTCGAATAAGTAGAACGGTTAACCCGGCGGAGGAATCCTTTATACCGAATAACGGACCCGCCCTCGACGAGCACACCGGCGCCGGGTCAGACAGTGGGGGCTCTGTTTCGATGAGAATCGCTGGTTTGCTTTTATTTTTCTGGACATTTATATCTCGTTATCTGCCATCATTTGTATAGCTGCCAACACGGAAGCAATCGCCGATCCATTAGCGTGAAATATAAAGTATTTTAAACACCGCATTACAAGTTTTTTCAATGTCTAACGTTGTATTTTGTGCTATACTGACGTCCCTTAAATATGAGTTCCTATTCTAAGTTTGTTGCACTGAACTGTGACACTTTTGTAGGCGTTTTATTGGGATGGAGAAACATCTATTTTTCGTAAATATTCTTACATTTATTTATTTTATTATAGTTAGTAAATTTCAAAACAGTAAGGCATAAACACTACATCTTATTCAGATCAGATCCCACGTCCTTTACACAGGGCAGTGTTAACAGCATAACAGATGTACTGGGGCCCCTATTTTAATAACTAAAGAGAAACATACATTGGCATCAGAAACATCATGGGCCTGTAAGCTCCTGGGGTCCCCACTCACTGCCCATTGTGCCTATACGTTAATATGGCCCTGCAAGTTACGCATTGGAGAACCTTTTTTTTTAATTCTGGGAGATATATTTTGTTGCATTAGCGTGGGTTACAATGCTGCCCAGTTACTGCTGAGATTGCCATCCCACAGTATAAAACATAGAGATTCACTCTTACAGGATTTTTACAAACATAATCTACCTAGAAATATGTGTCATTTTCTTAAAATGTGATGCACTCAACCTTCTCACAATGTCTTTTGGATGTCTAATCAATGTTTTTTATATAGTGCTTTTCAAAGTCAAAAATGGCCAGTGTTCAAGTTTATTGTCAATAAGCAAAGCAAAAGGAAATACAATTTATTAAACACAGGTAATAATATATATTGACATACACTAAAATCCATACTTCCAGGTCTGTGAGAAGCTGGATTTTAATCTTACAGTGGGAGTATGACAGGAATCAGTCAGAGGAAAATAGTAGGTAAACGGAAAGAACCATTGAAAATTCTGGTACCAAATTGGAATATAAATAAACAAGTTGTATTGTTAGAAAACAAAGCAATTAAGAATACTATACAGTTATAAATATACATTGATATCCAACATCATCAGGTTTGTGAGGAGATGGAATTTATCCTAAAAGAAGGTGTGTGACAGGAATCAGCCAGAGGAAAATATTATAATTTAATAAATATTAAAAAATTCTGGTCTCAAATCAGAATACAAAAACAAACAAATGTATTGTCAAAAAGAAAGCAAATGAGAATACAATATGTTAAAGATAGGTATTACTATATATTGAAAATCTACATCATCCATCCATGTTTGTGAGCGTATGGATGTAATTCTAACACTGGGTGTGTGCAGGAATCAAGTCAGAGGCAAATACTAGGCAAACAGAAAGAGACAGAAAATAAATTATGGTTTCAAATCAGAATATAAACAAATTAATATGTTGTACATATAGTATGTATTTGTTGAGAGTAATGCTGCATGTGACAGACAGAACTGTACAGTCAATATACTTAAAGCAGGTCATAAAGTCTGTTATAAGACATTTTAATAGAAGAAGAGCATGTTTAAATTACAAGAGGGAAATAACTGGGTTTTCATTTGCAACCTGAAAGTTGATCAGTTGAGTGTCACTGACAAGCACAAGGAACACAAACACGCTTTATTGTTTGTAGTTCTTCTTTATGGCACAACAGCATTCCAAGACACTTTACAATTTATAAGGCATGGTGCAGCTGTTTATTATAATTGTACTTTAGGCAGTGTAAGGGACTTGCTTTGCCAGGGACTGAATGGACACAACTGGGGTTTAAAGTCCACAACTTTGGGCACTAGACCACAATGATTGCCTAACTAGACTACATGGACGGCACATGATATATATCTGTGCTCCAACTTTATCTAATCAGATATTTACATTTCATTTAAATCCATAGTTTCTTGCTTTCAATATTGCAATCTGGCACTGAGACTGCAGCAAGTCCTGAGCAGGGCCAGTTTTATCGCTTGAATAATTTTCCAGGGTTTCCTGTATTTAAAATTATTTCAAATTAAATATTATAATTATATGCCTTTATGTTGAATTAAAAATGAAACAATTTAACAGTAATTTTCAAGTATAAATGCACAGACAATAAAAACATTTAAAACAAAGATATACAATACACAATAAAGAATTAAACAAAACAGAAACAAGAATGAAAATACTGTAAATATAAAAAAATAATGAAGGCTACATAAACCCAATTAAAAAAGTTTTTAAGAATGTGGAAATACAGAAGGAGGTAGGAAATGTTAGGCGTTAGAGGCAAAGGTAAGAAGGAATACTTGGGTCTCCATCCATCCATTCTCTTCCGCTTATCCGAGGTCGGGTCGCGGGGGCAGCAGCTTAAGCAGAGAGACCCAGACTTCCCTCTCCCGGCCACTTCTTCCAGCTCTTCCGGGAGAATCCCAAGGCGTTCCCAGGCCAGCCGGGAGACATAGTCCCTCCAGCGTGTCCTGGGTCTTCCCCGGGGCCTCCTCCCGGTTGGACGTGCCCGGAACACCTCACCAGGGAGGCGTCCAGGAGGCATCCTGATCAGATGCCCGAGCCACCTCATCTGACTCCTCTCGATGCGGAGGAGCAGCGGCTCTACTCTGAGCCCCTCCCGGATGACTGAGCTTCTCACCCTATCTTTAAGGGAAAGCCCAGACACCCTGCGGAGGAAACTCATTTCAGCCGCTTGTATTCGCGATCTCATTCTTTCGGTCACTACCCATAGCTCATGACCATAGGTGAGGGTAGGAAGGTAGATCGACTGGTAAATTGAGAGCTTTGCCTTACGGCTCAGCTCCTTTTCACCACGACAGACCGATGCAGAGCCCGCATCACTGCGGATGCCGCACCGATCCGCCTGTCAATCTCACGCTCCATTCTTCCCTCACTCGTGAACAAGACCCCGAGATACTTGAACTCCTCCACTTGGGGCAGGATCTCTCCCCCAACCCTGAGAGGGCACTCCACCCTTTTCCGGCTGAGGACCATGCTCTCGGATTTGGAGGTGCTGATTCTCATCCCAGCCGCTTCACACTCAGCTGCGAACCGATCCAGAGAGAGCTGAAGATCACGGCCTGATGAAGCAAACAGGACAACATCATCTGCAAAAGCAGTGACCCAATCCTGAGTCCACCAAACCGGACCCCTTCAACACCCTGGCTGCGCCTAGAAATTCTGTCCATAAAAGTTATGAACAGAATCGGTGACAAAGGGCAGCCCTGGCGGAGTCCAACTCTCACTGGAAGCGGGCTCGACTTACTGCCGGCAATGCGGACCAAGCTCTGACACCGGTTGTACAGAGACCGAACAGCTCTTATCAGGGGGTCCGGTACCCCATACTCCCGAGCACCCCCACAGGATTCCCGAGGGACACGGTCGAATGCCTTTTCCAAGTCCACAAAACACATGTAGACCGGTCGGGCAAACTCCCATGCACCCTCCAGGACTCTGCTAAGGGTGAAGAGCTGGTCCACTGTTCCGACCAGGGCTAAAACCACACTGTTCCTCCTGAATCCGAGGTTCGACTGTCCGGCGGACCCTCCTCTCCAGAACCCCGAATAGACTTTTCCAGGGAGGCTGAGGAGTGTGATCCCTCTATAGTTGGAACACACCCTCCGGTCCCCTTTTAAAGAGGGGACCACCACCCCGGTCTGCCAATCCAGAGGCACTGTCCCGATGTCCATGCGATGTTGCAGAGGCGTGTCAACCAAGACAGTCCTACAACATCCAGAGCCTTAAGGAACTCGGGCGATCTCATCCACCCCGGGCCCTGCCACCAAGGAGTTTTTGACCACCTCGGTGACTTCAGTCCCAGAGATGGGAGAGCCCACCTCAGAGTCCCCAGGCTCTGCTTCCTCATGGAAGGCATGTTAGTGGGATTGAGGAGGTCTTGAAGTACTCCTCCCACCGACCCACAACGTCCGAGTCGAGGTCAGCAGCGCACCATCCCCACCATATACGGTGTTGACACTGCACTGCTTCCCCTCCTGAGACGCCGGACGGTGGACCAGAATCTCCTCGAAGCCGTCCAAAGTCGTTCTCCATGGCCTCTCAAACTCCTCCCATGCCCGAGTTTTGCCTCAGCAACAACCGAAGCCGTTCGCTTGGCCTGCGGTACCTATCAGCTGCCTCCAGAGACCCACAGGACAAAAAGTCCTATAGGACTCCTTCTTCAGCTTGACGGCATCCCTCACCGCCGGTGTCCACCAACGGGTTCGGGATTGCCGCCACGACAGGCACCGACCACCTTGCGGCCACAGCTCCGGTCAGCCGCCTCAACAATAGAGGCACGGAACATGGCCCATTCGGACTCAATGTCCCCACCTCCCTCGGGGCGTGGTTGAAGTTCTGCGGAGGTGGGAGTTGAAGCTACTTCTGACAGGGGACTCTGCCAGCCGTTCCCAGCAGACCCTCACAACACGTTTGGGCCTACCAGGTCTGACCGCATCTTCCCCACCATCGAAGCCAACTCACCACCAGGTGGTGATCAGTTGACAGCTCGCCCCTCTCTTCACCCGAGTGTCCAAGACATATGGCCGCAAGTCCGACGACACGACCACAAAGTCGATCATCGACCTGAGGCCTAGGGTGTCCTGGTGCCAAGTGCACATATGAACACCCTTATGCTTGAACATGGTGTTCGTTATGGACAATCCGTGGCGAGCACAGAAGTCCAATAACAAAACACCGCTCGGGTTCAGATCGGGGCCATTCCTCCCAATCACGCCCTTCCAGGTCTCACTGTCATTGCCCACGTGAGCATTGAAGTCTCCCAGCAAAACGAGGGAATCCCAGAAGGTATGCCCTCTAGCAACCCCTCCAGAGACTCCAAAAGGGTGGATACTCCAAACTGCTGTTCGCATACGCACAAACAACAGTCAGGACCCTTCCCCACCCGGCGGAGGGAGGCCACCCTCTCGCCCACCGGGTAAACCCCAATGCACAGGCTCCAGTCGGGGCAATAAGTATGCCCACACCTGCTCGGCCTCTCACCGGGCAACTCCAGAGTGGTAGAGAGTCCAGCCCCTCTCAAGGAGATTGGTTCCAGAGTCCAAGCTGTGCGTCGAGGTGAGTCCGACTATATCTAGCCGGAACCTCTCGACCTCGCGCACTAGCTCAGGCTCCTTCCCCTTCAGAGAGGTGACATTCCACGTCCCAAGAGCCAGTTTCTGTAGCCGAGGATCAGACCGCCAAGGTCCCGCCGCCACCACCCAACTCACACTGCACCCAACCTCCTTGGCCCCTCCCATAGGTGGTGAGCCCATGGGGAGGAGGACCCACGTTACCTCTTCGGGCTGTGCCCGGCCGAGCCCCATGGGTGCAGGCCCGGCCACCAGGCGCTCGCCATCGAGCCCCACCTCCAGGCCTGGCTCCCGAGGGGCCCGGTGACCAGCGTCGGGCAAGGGAAAACGTTGTCCAAGTTTTATTTTTCATTGGAGGTTTATTGAACCGCTCTTTGTCTCATCCCTCACCCAGGACCAGTTTGCCTTGGGTGGCCCTACCAGGGGCATAAAGCCCCAGACAACATAGCTCCTAGGATCATTGGGACACGCAAACCCCTCCACCACGATAAGGTGACGGTTCAAGGAGGAGAATACTTGGGTCTGTATTTGTTAATTCTACACATCAAATAGAAGAAGCTAATGTCTGCCTTGTGCTGTGCAGCCTGGGTATAGGTGCCATTGTCAGCCCATGGGTAAAGAGTTCCTGTGGGCAATGAACAAAAAGTGATCTTAGGCTGCATTGGTATTAGTGTAGAAACTGAATTTCCGTTTTTTGGAATACATATTTATATTTTTGCTCACTGCAAACAACCCCTTGTGCAGACTGTTTCTTGTTTTTCAAAACTGAAAGTGGTAACCCAACTGCACGGTTCCCCATTGTATATGTTATGTTCCATTGGGATCAATTGGCCTAAGGCGAGCCCTGGTGCTCTGGGTATCAATAGCCGATGCAAGATGCAACCCCTTAACTTAGGTTAAGAGTGAATAATGTGTGAGAAAGTTATTTTTAAACTTGTTTCATTGAGTTCAACATATAAATTAATATAGTAGGTAATGAGGGAAAGATTTAATAACTCAGATTTTTGTGTTCTGGTTTTCTTGGAACTGTTTATGGCATACACTTTTTTTTTTATCTTACTTTGTTTTCATGCTTGGGGTTATTTTTCTTCCCAATTACTGTATATCAAAAGTATAGCTTTCATACTGAAAGGCTCATCCCAAATGCTGGGTTCAAAACTGAGTTAACTAGGTCTGATTTTAATTCATTATTTATAATTATGTTAATATGTTTCATGAAGTAATGACAAAAAATGTAATTTTTCATTCCATCCATTTGTAACCCATCTGCCCTTTTAATGGTCATGTAGAATCTGGGACTGACTAGGTACAATAGGTACACAGCAGAAACTAGACCTATTTGTGATACCAGTCCATTTTAGTGCACCTTTTCACCAGGGAAATTTAAAGCCAACAATCCAACTAGCCTGGTGACTATGAATTGGTATTCTGTAGTACCTAATGTATATTGACACTACGTTTGCATGCATTCACCCATTAAAACGAATATCTTTGCATTTAAGTGACTTGGGGTGGCATGGTGGCACAGCAAGTTGTGCTACCATATTACAGACCGTATCTTGCGTTCACATGCTGCACCCACATGCTGTTTGTATGCAGCTTGCATGTTTTTCACCATGTCTGCAGTACTGTTATTCTGTTATCTTCAAAGACAGGCAGGTTTTGTTAACTGGAGATTCCAAATTAGCCCTCTGTATGTGTGTGTAAGTGGGGCCTACTATGGACTGTTGTCCTATTTAACGCCATTTCCTGCATTGCATCATGCAGCTGAAATAGGCTCCAGACCCTTACAACCAGAAATAGATTAAGTGGATTAGAGAATGTTGTGTTATGTTATCACTGGACAGTGCAATTTGCAAGTCATTTCATATTAATCTAAACAGCATATAACATATCCTTAGTGTCCATGTAGAAAAGTGAAACCTGTTATCCTATACATTCTGCATACTTGCGATATATTACCATAAATAGTATCAGCATTTCAGCTGTAATATATTCTTGAGACTTCTTGTACAATCTTCACTAATCCAGTACATCATTATAAATAAGATTAACTTGTTAACCAGCACAGTCTACACTCCTTCAGTAAATTGGTGTAAATGGTTTCATACTGTTCTTTATAAGATACTGCTTTATATTCTTATAAATTAGGTACGACTACACATTTTTAACATGGTGGGCCTTTAGTTTAGATATAAAGGATGATACAAGATCACAGAGAATTTATTAATTTAGGTATGTTTAAAAGCCGTAAAATTTTTACGCCATTTGGCTTGCTCTCTCTCTCAGGGGTGGGGATCGATCTGTTCTTAATTCAATTCTTCTTTTTGTAAAAACTTGATTGCTTTGTATGGATTGCAATAAAATTAATTAAAAAAAAAAAAAGGATGATACAAGAGGAGCCGTCTATACAGGTACAATGATAGAACAGAGAAGGTTCTTCCCAGAAGGTGAGTACAAATAGGGTTAAAGCAGATCTCTCAGTAGAAATACAAACAATTTCTAGGTGAACATTAGGCAGCAGGCTCATTTCAATTGCTTTTACTAGTCATACAGGTTGCACTGGTTTTAAGAGATGCTGCATAGTGCATGACAGATGTGGGTGTCAACTGAGAAACTTTCTCAGATTCATCGAGAATGATTATAGATAATTCTTTCCTCTAAAATTATTTTTTTTTCTAATGCAGTGCTAAAAAAAAATCCTGTTGATTTATATAAAAAAATAAAAAGAAGCCAAAACCTAACCCAACACCAGTTAGTGTAAAAGAGGAATTTATCCAATTTTGTGCACATCTCAGAACACATGGACTTGCGTATGCACACACTCAGACCAGGGCAGTTTAGAGACTTGACTGTTTATTTTAGACTCTGGTACTAAACCACAATCCCTGGAGAAAACTAATATGAACAAAGAAAATCTATACATATGCTGTGCAGAGGACACCTCAGCCTATAACCAAACCATGGTCCAACTGCTGTGAGGCATATCTGCTAAATGGTGCAAACAGTCAGTCTATTCAATTAATTAATAAACAATTTAGTTATTTTTAGCAACATCAAGAAGAGGAAGAGAGTGAGAGCAGAGCCAAGGATCAAATTGTGGAAGTTGAAAAAGGAAGACTGCAGTTTAGGGAGAAGGTGAGACATGCACTGGGTGGCAGTGAACAGTTACCAGAAACCTGGGAAACTATAGCAGATGTAGTAAAGGTGACAGCAAAAAGGGTGCTTGGCGTGACATCTGCACAGAGGAAGGAGGAAAAGAAAAACTGGTGGTGGAATAAGGAAATACAGAAGAGTATACAGAGGAAGAGGATGGCAAAGAAGAAGTGGGATAGTCAGAGAGATGCAGAAAGTAGACAAGAATACAAAGAGATAAGGTGCAAGGTGAAGAGAGAGGTGCCGAAGTCGAAAGAAAAAGCGTATAATGAGTTGTATGAGAGGTTGGACACTAAAGAGGGAGAAAAGGACCTATACCGATTGGCTAGACAGAGGGACTGAGCTGGGAAAGATGTGCAGCAGGTTAGGGTAATAAAGGATAAAGATGGAAATGTACTCACAAGCGAGGAGAGTGTGTTGAGCAGATGGAAAGATTACTTTGAAAGGCTGACGAATGAAGAGAACGAGAGAGAGAGAAGAGGTTGGATGATGTGGAGATAGTGAATCAGGAAGTGCAACGTATCCACCCTGATGGAGGATCGCAGGAATCTTGGGAAAGAGGGGTCCTTTCATCGGATTAGTGCTATTTCAGCTGTGGAATGGCTAAATGGGTGAGACAGCTTGATGAATGAGGTCACCAGGACTCTAAACAAATCCAAATCATATTATGTGATATCATCTACTGTTAAATTCTACTCTGTACTTCTAATTTTTTTATTTTTATACTATATTGAGGATTTGTTCTGTTCTGTGTATTGTATTGTATTGTATTATATTGACCCCCTTCTTTTTGACACCCACTGCACGCACAACCTACCTGGAAAGGGGTCTCTCTTTGAATTGCCTTTCCCAAGGTTTCTTCCATTTTTTCCCTGCAAGGGTTTTTTTTGGGAGTTTTTTCTTGTCTTCTTAGTGAGTCAAGGCTGGGGGGCTTCTTGTGTGATTTTGGGCTATACAAAAAATAAATTGCATTGTATTGTATTGTATTACCAAGGATGAAGTAAGGACAGCTATGGAGAGGATGAAGAATGGAAAAGCCGTTAGTCCAGATGATATATGTCTGGAAACATGGAGGTATTTAGAAGAGATGGCAGTGGAGTTTTTAACCAGATTGTTTAATGGAATCTTGGAAAGTGAGAGGATACCTGAGAAGTGGAGAAGAAGTGTACTGGTGATGATATTTAAGAATAAGGGGGATGTAGATAGATAGATAGATAGATAGATAGATAGATAGATAGATAGATAGATAGATAGATAGATAGATAGATAGATAGATAGATACTTTATTAATCCCAAGGGGAAATTCACAAGGACTGTAACAACAACAACAACAACATTTATTTATATAGCACATTTTCATACAAACAGTAGCTCAAAGTGCTTTACATATTAAAGAATAGAAAAATGAAAGACATAATTATAAAAAAATAAATCAACATTAACATCGAATAAGAGTAAGGTTCAATGGCCAGGGGGGACAGAAAAAACAAAAAAACTCCAGACGGCTGGAGAAAAAATAAAATCTGTAGGGATTCCAGACCATGATACCGCCCAGTCCCCTCTGGGCATTCTACCTAACATAAATGAAACAGTCCTCTTTGGATTTAGGGTTCTCACGGAAGGGCTTGATGATGATGATGGTCACGTAGAGTTCTGCCTTTTAATCCATCCATCATTGTTGGAGCATCATGAAGCTTTGAGTAGGTGGAGGTGGCGCAGGCCACCACCACAAAGAAACCGGAAAAAGAAACAGAAAAGAGAGTAGGGGTCAGTACCGATTTTAGAGCCACCATGAATAGTTGTTATGATGAATTGAACATACAGAGTATCAGGATTAACTACAAGGGGATAAAATTGATGAGCCACAGCATGCAGTTATGGGAAAGAGTAGTGGAAGCTAAGTTAAGAAGTGAGGTAATGGTTAGTGAGTATCAGTATGGTTTCATGCCAAGAAAGAGCACCTTAGATGCGATGTTTGCCCTGAGGGTGTTGATGGAGAAGTATAGAGAAGGCCAGAAGGAGTTGCATTGCGTCTTTGTGGACCTGGAGAAAGCATAGGGTGTCTTGAGAGGAGCTGTGTTATTGTATGAGGAAGTCGGGAGTGGCAGAGAAGTATGTAAGAGTTATACAGGATATGTATGAGGGAAGTGTGCCTGTGGAAGGTCTGCGGAAGGAGCGATGGATGCATTCAAGGTGGAGATGGGATTACATCAGGGATTCTTATTTGCAATGGTGATGGACAGGTTGACAGACAGGATTAGACAGGAGGACTATGATGTTTGCTGATGACATTGTGATCTGTAGCGATAGTAGTGAGCAGGTTGAGGAGACCCTGGAGAGGTGGAGGTATGCTCTAGAGAGGAGAGGAATGAAAGTCAGTAGGAACAAGACAGAATACATGTGTGTAAATGACACAATTGATCACATTCACTATTGTTTCCTGGTTTTGCTGAGCGCTTTGAGTAACTGATAAAAAAAGCGCTATATAAATGTAATGAATTATTAATTATTATTATTATGAGAGGGAGGTCAGTGGAATAGTGAGGATGCAAAGAGTAGAGCTGGCGAAGGTGGATGAGTTTAAATACTTGGGATCAACAGTACAGCGTAATGAGGATTGTGGAAGAGAGGTGAAAAGAGAGTGCAGGCAGGATGGAATGGGTGGAGAAGAGTGTCAGGAGTGATTTGTGACAGATGGATATCAGCAAGAGTGAAAGGGAAGGTCTACAGGACGGTAGTGAGACCGACTATATTATATGGGTTGGAGACGGTGGCACTGACCAGAAAGCAGGAGACAGAGCTGGAGGTGGCAGAGTTAAAGATGCTAAGATTTGCACTGGGGGTGACGAGGATGGACAGGATTAGAAATGAGGACATTAGAGGGTCAGCTCAAGTTGGATGGTTGGGAGAAAAAGTCAGAGAGGCGAGATTGCGTTGGTTTGGACATGTGCAGAGGAGAGATGCTGAATATATTGGGAGAAGGATGCTAAGGATAGAGCTGCCGGGCAAGAGAAAAAGAGGAAGACCCAAGTGAAGGTTTATGAATGTGGTTAAAGAGGACATGCAGGTGATGGGTGTAATAGAACAAGATGCAGAGAACAGACAGATATGGAAGAAGATGATCCGCTGTGGTGACCCCTAATGGGAGCAGCTGAAAATAAGAAGAAGCAAAATTTTTGCATATGCTGAAAAGTGGACCCCATTAAACAGCATTCTTTTTATGCAGAGTCAAGAAAAACAGTAAAAGGTGCACAGTGTCGACAGTTCTGTACAGCTGTTGCCTCGTGAGTCTGTAATTAATAAAAAGTAGAAATAATGCCAGCTCCAGCATAAGTCTCTTAAAGGATCCGCTGATGATCTTCTATTTTGTCCATTGACTATAAATAGTTACTTGTCTCTGCACTTTAGTTGCTGGTTTCTCTTCATGTCTGTTGGTGAAATACTGTAAATCAAAGTATTCAAATCTACACTGAGCACCAACCTCATCATCTGTAAAACAGATGTTTATATTTGCTCAACTTTTGTTCTTAGCCAGGCCAATCAGACATACAGGAGAAATCACAATGTGTCATGGTTAACCTACACCACTCAATTCAATGTGTGACCCCGTTCAAGACACTTTATGACAGTGCTTTAATCTTAAAATATATGAACAACTACAATTTACTTATGCTGTACTGTTATATTAGTTGCATCCTGTGATTTTGTTTACTATACAAAAGTATTATATAACAAACATTTCTTGTTGTTATATTGTCTACCTATGTTCACATCCATTTAGTTGTTTTCTTCCACATGTCTATGACATTCTTTAATTGGTGAGTTTGTATAATGGAAGGTAGCAGCATTTTAGAAATAAAATAAAGTTTAGGATAAGATAGAAATGCTGTTGGAATTGTATGGCCAAGACCTTATATCTCCCACGACAAGTGTTCATACCAGCTCAAAAATTTCTTGCCACTTCTGAATTTTAAAATGTGCCAGGCAGGGATGCCCCTTTCCCAGTTGCCCTTTAATCTTTCATTCAAGCCCTTATTAATTGCCTTGTGGTCTCAAGAGTTAATCTCCCCAGTCTAAATGTATGGCTCTCACCAGAAAATATCACTGCATGCTGAGAATATTAATCTCTTCCTGGGTAATGCCTCAAGTGATCTCTCACACATTCTAAAATATTTGATTCTTATCATCTCTCAGCCTACAAAATAAACTTGTTGATATTGGCTCTTTTACTCCTAAATTTTCCTTGTAAAGATCTTGTTCTTTTCCCTCTAATATACCTTTGGCTACCTCAGTTAAGTACTTAGGCATAGGCATCTCCCCTTCACTGCAAGACACCATTACTCTTAATTATCACTGGCCACTCAATAATGCGAGGAAGTCTCTGACCTCATGGTCATCCATCTATCTTTCAGATTTAGAAATTAGCTAAAAATATAGTTTCCCACCTCAGTTTTGTTAGTGTAGCACTTCCACTTCACCAATTAAGTACTGGTCAAATATAAGGTCATTTTTGTCTGCCTTATTGTGGAATAAAAAAGGCCTTGTATTATACACTTTACATTGATTCAAGCTAAAGGCAAGAGTGGTGTTTCCTTGCTGGATCTTGACCTTTCATACTGGATGCCCCCCTCTCCTTACCATCCTTCATGGCTTCATGGAGTAAAATACTGTATCTTTAAATACCAATCCCAGCCTTTTCTGGTGTTAAAGGAAAGTATTGTTTTTTTTTAATCATCTACTCTATGTGCTAGAGATATGGTTTCAGGTAGAGAGGTTTCTTTGCCCTTGCACAATCTGGCATACACTTGTTCCTGTTTTACACAACCTGGTCCTGTACATTGGAGGTAGTCAAATGCCAGCCATAAGATAGCAAAGATGTTCATACTTTCGGTGGTGTATTTGAAGAATCAGGCCTCTGAACAATCCATTCTTCTAAATCTACCCTTTCTACCCCCTATTCCCTTTTGTTTTTTTTTTGTTTTTTTTTACTTTACAACTTATATCTGTTTTTAAAATCTCTATGGTTCCAATGTCTTCTGCCCTTACATCCCTTCTTCTTTGTAATGTGTTGCTTACTTTGTCTTGCTGCCAGAAACCAGTATTAACCTTTTATACCATATTTTGTAAGGAATCTCATCCCTCATTATCAGTTAAGTAATCAAGCAGTCACAGTTACAAACAAACCAAATGTACATTTTTTCACTGATTATATTGCAGCCCACTTAAACACTGTGCATGGGGATGGTCTGCTGACCCTAAATGACTCTGTTCCCTCTGTTCTCCGTTGATTCCAGAATGTATGTTTTGGGACTGCACTTCTGTGTTCAGCTTTTCTCCTGGAGTCTTATTTTCTTACATCTATTCTCCCTACTTAAGGATATGTTTGATATTTTTAAAGTCCAAATCATTTCTTCACAATCATGGTATATATTGCAACATTAAATTGCATTTAAAAATGAAATATATCTTATACATTTTAAAAAGTAACTAACCTGATTTTGTGTTTTCTAATGGAGCCAATGGGTACCAGAGTCCCAATGTGAAGAATACACCCACTTTAAAGTAGCAAATTTTTCAATTTAAGAAAACATGCTGTTCACATTTTTGAGGCATACTTGTGAAAACAAAAGTAAACTGAAAATAATACATTGCACTGGCTGTCGTGAAGTTATGATAGCCTATGGCACGCCATGTGCACACACAATATACAAAAATACATAGAAAATGAAAAAGGCAGAGTGTGCAATAAAGCAAATTGAAGCACCACAAACCACTCATTGAAATTTTTTAATGCATGAAGAGTTACTTTGGCTGAGAGTATGGTAATAAAAGGACTTAAGGACAAACTTTTTGAGAAAAAAATAACTGACACTCGTTAATACCAGTAAATTCAGCAAATTGTAATGCTTTTCATCACACAGGGACTCTAATACACATTAGCTCTATTATTAAAATGAAGAGTCGACTATATGTTTTTTAAAGTTTTTAAAATAGGCTTAAATTAAGAATGCGGTTTATGTAATTTAGCATTTAGTATAATACACCATGATTGTAAAGAAATAAATTTTACTTGAAAAATACCTAGTTTATTCTTTAACATTCCCTTGCTTTCCCACATTTTTCTACATCTAGACTTACAGTATCTTCACTTTGTTTATCTGTTGTCCAGCAGAGGCTATTTGCTTTAGGAACAATTGCAGCAAATGCTGTCCTTTTATCTTGCTGGAAATCTTGATTCATTTTCTATTTCTGTCTGGTGACCATCTGGAAATCTTCTTTAATTAATTTTACCCTTTTGGAGCTCTCAGTGGCAATAATCAATGGCGCATGTGGTTCCTGGATTGATAGAAGGGCTGATATGGTTCAGCTAGTCCATGTACAGATGCCACATAGACATGGCCACAGTCTTCAATCTTAGCTTTTCTTGTCCTTAATGGGATCACTTGAGCACAAGAGCACTTTTGCCTCCTGTGTTGCTGTTTTCATTTTTTGAATGTGGAAGGGTTGGGGTGAGTTGTGTTAAGGGGTGGTGGATAGGTGCTAAACAATTGGCTGTTATTTTAATTATGATTTAAATGGTTTCTTTTTTTCTTAAAAATGTTGACTCTTCTATTTCAATGAAAGATTAATAAAAAAAGAAACTCCATAAAATATACAGTCTGCCTTATAAAGATCTACAGTAGAATACCATTAAGATTTTTTTGTTCTGCCTTGGGAGATTTACTGTATACTGGCTTGAAAATATAAACAATCACGTGAAAAAGTAAGTACACCCAATAGAAGTTGTTGTCTTTTTTAAAATATTTGAATAGATAAACATCAGATTTTCATGCGAACAGTGTCTATAGATAAGGTGATTCACTTGAACAAATGACATACAATGGACATGGTGTATTCATTCTCATAGCCTAAATTAACAAAAATGCAGATTTATTACACAGAAAAAGGAAGTACACCCCAACATTTCTCTGTATTTCAAATCCATAAAATGACTGAAAGGAAAATCATTTGCAAGTGGTGTAGATTTCAAATGACTACTGATTTGTCCTGGACTGGTTGGTCCAGCAAAATTTGGCTGTTTGATACTAAACAAAGTCTCAAAAACTAAAACATTTCATTGAGGGGTCTGCAGAAGTTGATGTCAATGTGCTTGCATCTATGATCAGAAGAGATTGTACAAATTTGACCTGCATGTGAGGTGCGCCAAGAAAAAGCTGTTGCTACCCAAAAAAGAATATTAGAGCAGGACAATGGTTTGCCATTGAACTCCTAGACAAAGACCAAGCCTTGCGGAACAATATACCTTGGACACATGAATCAAAGATGTAGTTGTTTGGCTACAATAACAGTAGATATGTTTAGTGGAGAAGTGAAAATGGAATTTCAGGAGAAGGACATCATACCAGCTGTGAAGCATGCCAGTGAAAGTGTTATGGTTTGGGGTTGCTTTGCTGACACAGGGCCTGGCCACCTTACAGTCATCGAGTCAACTATAGCTACTGCATCATATCAAAGTGTGTCTGAGGAGAATGTGAAGCCATCTGTCTAAAAGTTAAAGAACAGGAAATGGACCTTTCAAATGGATAATGATCTGAAGCACACTAGCAAATCCACCAAAACATGGCTCAAAAAAGAAATAATAGACAGTCAACGCCCTGATTTAAATCTCACTGAAATGTTGGGGGGATTTAAAACAGGTAGTACATGAAAGAAAACTCAAACATTTTGCAACTGAAGAAATTTTGCATGGGGACTGGTCAGAAATTGCACCGAGTAAATAGCTGAGACTACGAGGCAGTTATGCAAAACAGCAACAAGAAATCTTTTTTGCTAAAGGGGGCTTTTGAGGCCAAGGGTGTACATACGTTTCCCCTATATACCATTAAATCTTTTGATACTTTTGTTGAAAGAATGATTACAATTTCCTTGTGTTTTTAACTCATGCATATCGCCTTTATCTGTAGGTAGATTTTGAACGAAGATCGGCTATTTGCCTGTTCAAATATGTTGAAAGAGTCAACAGTTTCCTTGGGGTGCACTTACATTTTCAAATGAGTGTATACTTAGCTTCACATAATATATCTTGTTCTGTCCTACATAATGTTACACAGTCATTTTTGAACAATTTTTAGAATTTACATTCTTATATTTAAAGTACAGAATAGGTGGTATGATCATGTGAGACAAAGAGATGCAAACTTGATGGTTTGCTTAATCACTAAGCCTCACTGCACAGCAGCCATAGTCTGAGAGATGTTTCATATTGTGTAGGTGTAGGTGTAATTCAATCATTTTATATCTGTTTAATTCACTTCAAGCTTCCAGGAAGCCAAGCCCATTTTGGCAGCATATACTGCAAGATATGTCCATCCATGGACAAAGCAGTAATCAGTCACAGAGTATTCATACCAGATCTAGTTAGCAGTTGCCCTAATGCACTGAGGATGTTAACAGAAATCTGGAGTGACCAGAGAAAACCTCATGCAGATATGGGAAGTAGTTGTGCACAGCGTCAACGGGCTGTGATCTGATTGCAGAAAATCAACATTGCTAACAAGGGTATCTATCACATGCTGTACTGTCGGCAGTAATGCTTACTATACAAAAGAGAAGCACATCTGCTATAAGAGATTTGGTGAAAGTTAATTTCATTGTGAAGAATAAACAAAAAGTTAGAAACATGTTTAAGCGTTAGAGACTTCATCTGGAACACCTGGAGCTTCAACAGCTGTAATATTTTGTAAATTTCACAAATACACTCACTGGGAAAATTATTAGGAACACTGTACTAATACTGGGTAGGGCCTCCTTTTGCTCTCAAAAAAGCCTCAATTCTTCATGGCATGGATTGCACAAAATTTTGAAAACATGCATTTGAGATTCTGGTCCATGTTGACATGATTACATCACACAACTTCTGCAGATTTGTCAGCTGCACATTCATGATGCAAATCTCTTGTTCTTTCACATCCCAAAGGTATTCCATTGGATTCAGACCCAGTGACTGAACTCATTGTCATGTTCATGTAACCAGTTTGAGATGAGTTTTGATTTGTGACATGGTGCATTATCATGCTGGAAGTCACCATTAGAAGAAGGGTAAATTATGGTCATGAAGGAATGCACATGGTCAGCAACAATACTCAAATAGGCAGTGGCATTCAAATGATGATTGATTGGTATTAAAGGGTCCAAATTGTGCCAAAAATATTCCCCACATTACTACACCACTAGCAGTAGCCTAAAGAGTTGAAAAAAGGTAGGTTGGGTTCAGGGATTCATGCTGTTTTTGGCAAATTCTGACTCTACTATTTGTGTGCCTCAGCAGAAACCAAGAGTCATCAGAACAGGCCATGATTTTACAGTCTTCAGCTCTCTAGCTTTGGTGAGCCTGTGCCCAATGTAGCCCCAGCTTTCTGTTCTTAACTGACGGGAGTGGAAACCAACATGGTCTTCTGCTGTTGTAGCCCATCTTCCTTAAGATTTGGTATGTTGTGCATTCTGTGATCCATTTTAGCTCACCACAGTTGCACAGAGAGGTTGACTGAATTATAATCTTTCTGTTAGCTTGAACCAGTCTGACCATTCTCCTTAATAATAATTATTTATTTTATTTATATAGGCACCTTTCAAGGCACACAAGGACACCTTACAGAGCACATTAATAACAACAGTCACAACATAAAATTAATAAAATATTGCAGTACAATAAAACCAGAATAAATACAGTAATAAAATTTAACTTAAATGTATCAGCTAAAATTATCAAACAGAATAAGCCAAAAGATGTGTTCTAAAATGAGATTTAAAGGTAGGAAAAGAGTCGATATTACGAATGTCTTGTGGGAGAGAGTTCCAGAGGTGAGGGGCTCCCCTTGCTCCATTCTTCTTGCTCATCAACAACACATTTCTATTTGCAGAACTGCCACTAACTGGATGTTATTTTTCCTTTTCACGCCTTTCTGCATAAACTCTAGAGACTTGTGCATGAAAATCTCAGGAGATTAACAGTTAAAAAATACTCAAACCAGCCTGTCTGACACGAACTTTCATGGTACAAATCACTGAGATCACATTTTTCCCCATTCTGGTGTTTGTTGTGAACATTAACTGAAGCTCCTTATCTTTATATGCATGATTTTATGCATTTAGATGCTAACACATGATTGGCTGATTAGATAAATACATAGATAAGCATATTACAGGTATTCCTAATAATTGTCTCATTAAGTGTACATTTTTAATACAAAGACTTGTATTTTAAAAGGAGATTTTTTAAAAGGAGATTTCCCTGCAAATATACGCTTTCTGGAAACTTCTAATACTAAGCAGTCTGTATTTTATATGCAAAACATTTTATGCAGATTTATTCTCAATCCAGACACTCACACATTCTGTGTCTTACTAGTGTCTGTGATCAAAAGGCCCTGTATCTGGAAGCTGAGAACTGCCACTGCCACACCATCTAATTCTATTGTCATCCACATGCTAAAGTGCCGCACCCACTGAGGAGCAGGATGAATGCCTTCACACACCCAGGTGTGGCAGCAGCACTCAGGTATGTGTGAAAACAATGATAAGTGCTTGTCTATTTGCATTAAAATAACAGCATTTGAGCCCAGTGGATTCTGCTTTGCAGTTATCTGCATGTCATCCAGGTCCTGCTGAGACATAGTTCAATCAGGTTAACAAATTTAAAGCCAATAAAGAACACAAAACTGTTCCTTCTGAAATGCAAGTTCATGCTGAGATTGGCAAATGATCATCTCCTGTCTGACTGGACTATAATTGTAGGTAGGATGAATACTGGAGAAAAAATTGTGACCAGTTAAATTGGTTAATATACTGACGTGGTTAAGTATTTTTTTTGTAAAACAGAATAATCATAAATTATTACATCTAATTTAGTCAGTTTTAATTTTGTGCATTGCTTTTTCATAGTGAGTACCACCCTGAAGCATAAAACAAAGTTTGGTACCACAATTCTGCTTTTAATATTGTAACTGGGCACATTCATCTTTAGTCAATATTTAATTATTTTAAATCTGAATCCCTTTGTAACTTTCCATACTGATACTCTATAAGTTCTTACTGTAAGTCTGCTATTTGCACTGTTTATTCTCTTTAGTCAGGATGTTTGTGGAGTCTAAACCAGAACCTTACTATTGTTCTTTGATTTATCTTGGATTTGTATTATATTTAGTCTGAGGTTGTCTTTGTTTACATTCTATTGTCTCCTTCTTTGCTTTGTAAATTAACTTTGATATGTGCTTGCTGTGAAAGGCACTATATAAAGTGAACCTGTAATGTTTAATTGATTTGTTGATTCATTTAATCATTTCTGGTGATACTGGCTAAACAGACCTGCATTGTCCATAAAATGAGAAAGCTCTTTGAATATTAACTGATACTTTAAACCCTTGCACTCTCCACTTACCCCCACTAGGACCACACAACTAAGCACATTTTTTCTGAGATTTTGTCTTTTGTGAAATCAAGGTTTGCTGGTGATGCATTTTGTAAGTCACTTTGGATACAATAGCACAGCAAAACTGTGTAAATGCCATCAATCAATTTATCTTATTTGATGTTATTGACAGATAACATGGCTCCTTAATAAAATTACTAAAACAATTAGTGAAAAAAGTGGATAAAGTAAGGCTCAGCCAAGCTCCAAAAATATGTAGTAGAAACAATTCAGATAATAAATAGGCCAAGTAACTATATGATAGGTGATCTTAAACTACAAAATGTAATACAGGCAATTAGGCAGTTTTGTTTAATGCAAATAAGCCATTACAAAAATATGTTGAGTATTATATAGCTAAATTTATATAATAAACACCATAACAAGGTACTTAACAATTGCTTAGACAGATTTTCTGCAGTTTGAGGCGAGTTAGTTTATGTGTTATGCTAAGGGTCACACAGTGAGGTGGAATTGGTATTTGAATCAGCAAACTTTGAGTTTAAAGTCCAGGGATGTAGTGACTTCACCACAGTTCCTACGCTGCCTTATAAATTGAGTCAACACAATTGCTAGGTTAGCATAAATTCAAAAAAACATATTTAAGTAAAGAAGGAGGTGGCATGGTAGTGTAGTGGTTACAATTCCTGCTTTACATCTACAGTAACCTCAGGATTTCTTTATTTGTCACATACACAGTTATAAACTTACGATGTGCAGTGAAATGCTAATCAGATTTTGCAAAAAAAAATTCAAAAGATAAATACAGAGAAATAGAAAAGTATGTAAGACTAAATGGAACTTAAATTTTACATGTAATACAGCTACATAGAAACAGCATACATTTAAAATATAAACTAACATTATACAATATACAAGGTGTCAGATGATTTTGGTTGCTATGACCCAACACCGTTTGGTGTAAGTGACCTTCAGGGCAGAAAGAGCAGGTCTGGGTTCGAACCCTGGTTGGACTACACTATGACTAGATTTTATAGTTTCTTAATGTTGCCTTTCTTTGTGTACTTTGGCTTTATTCCACCTCTCCAAAATGAGCATTTAGGTTGTTTGACCACTACTGGACTTGTGTGAATCAAATGACATCCCATCCACGGTTGATTTGTTTCTTGTTTTTTAGATAACTTCTTTGGCTCCTACGAAGCTGAAGTGAAATCTGCAGATATGGAAAAAACATGGATTGATTATTATATGTAGGTAAACATAAAATTAATCTTTTCATTATTTATGTACTTGCCCCTGGCACTGTTATTCTTATATATACTGTCTTCTTATAGAATCCCTCTGTTTTAATACAAATGCTGATGGCTATCTTTGTGGGTGTGCTACAGTAACAAAGTGTCAGCTGTTGCTATGCTGATGTCAGTATTATTCTTTTGCATATAAAAGGTAGCAAGTCAAACAGTCCTCTCCTCGGTACCTTTTAAAAGAAGATGAGTGGCCTCAAAAGGCATTTGTGTTAAGTAGTTAACTTAACTTCTCTATTGTCCACTGATCTCAATTAAAACTATCCTCAACTATCTCTGAGCACAAGTGCTTTTTCAAGTATTGGGTCTTCAGAACTGCAGCCATTGCCTTATCCACAAAAACACACATGCACACTCGGCCACACCCCCATGACAAATGCACAGACATCTGTTTACATGCACTGACCAGTTTAAACACAAATACAATTATGAACACAAGCATGCAAACAGATAAACAGAGATGTATATAAAAATGTCGCCAGGCTTTATTTTCAGAATGCTTTTCCTAAAAATATTGATTACATCTTGCCTGAAGAAGGGGCCTGAGTTGCCTCGAAAGCTTGCATACTGTAATCTTTTTAGTTAGCCAATAAAAGGTGTCATTTTGCTTGGCTTTTCTCTAAAAATATTCAAACCTCTTTAGTGCGGTATTGGAATTGTTTTCTGTTTTTAACTAAAATGTATATTTATACATTTTCAGCAATTACAGAGCAAGTTATTTTATCAATATTACCTGATATGCCATTGGTGAGTTTAAACTTTCAGTTATGTTTGCATGTCAGGCAATCCTGGAGTAGAGGATGAGTACTTGTGAATACAACAAATTCAGCACTGAGAACAGGGCTCTGGCCACAATCAGATTGAACTGAAAAAAAAAGCAGTAAGAATTCAAAGTCAATTCCTCATGCCCTTTAGTGGAATCCATGCTTTTGTTTAAAAGAGGCTGCTGATGCTAAATTTTGTGAACCTATCTGGGAAATGAAAGAGAGAGCGAGTACCAGGTAAAACTGCTGTCTCTCCACGGAAGCGATGCTGACAAGCCACCACTGACTATGCGCTGTCAGCATTTCATCTTTAGTCACATGTGATGGATGAGATATGGCTGGAGCTGCGGAGCCGCCTAGCTGATGTAGAGCTGAACAGGGAGGAGAGATTGGGGGTGTGGCGTTTTAGCTAGGGTGGATTATAGCTGGCACAGACTCAAACATACTGTAGGCTTGAATTACTGCTTGGCTGTTAACACTGGGGCACACAGTCAGATACCCAACTCTGATCCCAGTAATGCTGTTCTGTGCCAAAGCTCCTCGGCAGTGACTTATACGAAATACTTTGGGCTCCCATCAGTAAATACTGTAATTACAGTCAGCCATATTGGCAAATGCTGTTTAGAGCAGATAAAGTAAGAGAGGGCAGCAGGTTTTCCAAAAGCATAACACATACAAAACGCCAACAGTTGGCTTATATTCTCACATGAGCAGAGTGAGAAAATTAAAAACAAAAGCATTATCAAAGAATGCATAGATGCAGAGTGTACAATGCAATAGATACAGTACTCTGGACACTGGGGATGCTGACTATATGTGGTGAGACAGTCTACAGAACTGTGAATATTAGGTCACAAATATATGAAGTAGGCACGTGGGATGCCAGGCCACAGAACTCTATTTGCCTGTTCACCAGCCTGTAAGGTGAGTGCACATGGTGGTAACAGGAGGCACAATGCTGAAGATCTTTAAGGTAAATGCTCTTGAGTGACATGCTATAAAATCTCAGTGATGAGTATGCAGAGTGACAGGACAAAATGTCTCTGTGATGGTAAAAAATAAATGAAAAATATAATCTATAAACTTTTTTAGGCATATTTGAGCATTCAATGAGTCACTGAGAAGTACCTAAAGACTGGAAAGTATTTTGAGCAGGCTACTGCATTACTTGACAAAAGAAAAGCACATGACATAATTTACTTATACTTTTAAAAAGCGTTTGACACCGTCTCACCCCAACGATTATTCTAACCTACAAAACTGGATCTCAGGATAGTAAACTGGCAGGAGAAAGAATACAGATAAGTGGAGAATAGGGTCATCAGTGGAGTGAGGTCACCTGGGGTATTAGTCAGGGGTCTGTCCTGGGTCTGTTATTCTTTCTGATTTATATAAATGTCATATACACTGGTGTAGTTAGTAAACTTGTTAAATTTGCAGATGGAGAAAACTTTGAGAAATGACAGACATTGAGGAGGCAGCAAAAACAATTCAAAAAGCCTTGGACAAGCTTCAGAACATGGCAAAGAATTGGAAAATGCAGTTTAGTGTAAAAAAAGTGCATAGTGATACATGTGGGCAAAAAGAACATCAATTATAAATACAAGATGGGAGACGCTATTGTAAAGGAAGCACCCTCTGAAGAGAATTTAGGGATTTATGGTGGTACCATTCAGGTCTCAGGGTTCTCTGTAGCTGCAGGTTTTTGGCCCAGGCCAGTTCCTCGCTTACAGTAATTGGGCTCCTACCTTCATTAAGCAAGCCTTTATTTCTCAGTTTCTATTTTTCTCGCACACATCAGGAAATTAACAAACTAATTATGGTCAATTTTTACTGAATGAAGCAGGAATTTATATTTGTTAGATGGGTAGGAATTCCTTCTTTTTCAAATAAGAAAAATAACTCAACAGAAAAAGAGAAATAAAAAAGGTAAGGATTTAAAGATAGAGAGAAAATACAAAAGTAGTAGTTTTTCATAAGTTTAAATCTGCTACTGCACTTTTCTAAAGTGCGAAATAAAAGAAAAAATGGATAAGGCGATTAAACAATGAGATCAATTAAAGGTAACAATGACTGGTTGGAACAAAAAACCTGCAGTCACTGAAGGCCCTCAGGACTGAACATTGTAGACGTTCAGACTCGGTTCTGGGGGCCCACTGTGCCTTCAGGTTTTTGTTTCAACCAGATTCATAATGAGTGACAACAACAAGCTAATGGTCCAGGGTAGACGGTGCCCTGGTCTTTAGAACTTAGCAGTCAAGTCACTGTAGAGTATTCAGATTTAAGCAACCAATTATTGTTATGATGAGAGTTCTTTTCTCACTGATTAACACTAAAGTCATATTCATCAAACAAAAGTGTCACTTTCTTATAACATGGCATGGACTATTGCTGTTTACTCAAAGAGCAAGGTCAGAAACACAGAATTTAATTTAATTTTGAAATATTCATGGTTTTACCCTGTGTTGGCTGGGATTGGCTCCAGCAGACCCCCGTGACCCTGTATTCGGATTCAGCGGGTTAGAAAATGGATGGATGGATGGATGGTTTTAAACCATGGCTTTATATTTTGCTCTTCTACCCTTGCCTGACTACACTGTATACAGTATATGTACTGATATGTGCTGACAGCTTATGGTTGGATTTATTTAGTATTGCTTTATTTGCTTTTTACAGAGCCTTATGATGGTGAATGCCATGAATAGTACTATATTAAATTAAACATATGTCACTCTCTTATATGACTCCCTTGGTTGTTTACAGTTACCAAATGTCTTGCTAACTTCTAGCACCTCCACTCTCAATCTACACCTTAGACATGCTTCGCACCTCTGTAGGCTACTGTCTCACTCATGCTGTGATTTCAGTAAAGGGTCTATTCACCACTCAGGAAAAGGAAGGAGACAAGCCATTGGCCTCCCTGTGTGGGGCCCATTTGGGAGCATTTGATATGTCTTAATCTTCTCTTTTGATTCAGCTACTATGTATCAGACAGTTCTAAGGTACAAACATGTATATGTAATTCATTCATTTTCCAACCCTGCTTTATCTTGAGCAGGGTTGAGGCAGGAACAATGTAAGACATGTAAGATACAGTATTTAAAAATGACAGAAAAAAAGATCCAGAGTATTTCATTACATTCTAGTCTTCATACTTTAATTAGATTGTATGCTTATTTTCATAAAACATCACTAAGCTTGGTAATTTGAAATATTATAAACTTTTTTTTTTTTACTTTGAAACCAATCAACGTCCTGTCTGTCCTCTTTTAGAAGTGAATGCTGTCACTGTCCCCGAGGCTTCCAAGGTGGTGTTTTCCCAGCTTGTGCATTTGAGCCACCCTTGCTGCAGGCCTGATGGCCTTGGCTTACCAAAAGCATTCTGCAAACCAAAAGTGGAGAAACAACATCGCTCACTCACCTTCGGCTAGATACATGCAATTTAGCATATGGAAATGTTCATATGGCCGTTGACTTTTGTTCTTTAGTAGTTACTCATAAGGGCGGCATGTTGGCACAGTGGGTAGCGCTGCTGCCTCGCAGTTAGGAGACCCAGGTTCGCTTCCAGGGTCCTCCCTGCGTGGAGTTTGCATGTTCTCTCTGTGTCCGTGTGGGTTTCCTCCGGGTGCTCCGGTTTCCTCCCACAGTCCAAAGACATGCAGGTTAGGTGCACTGGCGATCCTAAATTGTCCCTGGTGTGTGGGTGCCCTGCCCAGGGTTTGTTCCTGCCTTGTGCCCTGTGTTGGCTGGGATTGGCTCCAGCAGACCCCCGTGACCCTGTAGTTAGGATATAGCAGGTTGGATAATGGATAGATGGATGGATAGTTACTCATAACTTGCCATATCCTTGGTGTAGTCAGAGAGTGTTTCAACAAATACAGTGCATAGCTTACTGTAAGTGAATTTAATTTCTAAGTTGTTTGATTCTTACTTTCTGAAGTGAACAGGAAAAAATAAAAATGGGCTACTGAAAGTTTTAGAATTGCTGTGCTTGGCCTGGTAAAATGCTATAATGAAAAACTGGGAAGATGTTAGGTTTCAGTTTACTAGAAAAAGCTATAGCGTTTTTGGCTGGGGCCCATGGAATTATGGGAATTGAGAGCATCCATGCAGCCTGTCAGCGCTGTCCCTGACAGCTTGTTATGCACACAGATCTTTGATCAAATTAACTGGATAATGAAATAGAAGTCACTTGTTTAAAATGGATTCTGAATCTTAATCATTCAGTTGTCAAGAGCCTTGGCACAAGAATAAAACCCACAATGTGAAGCACATAATGATAAAGTCGTGTCTTCCTTACAAAGCGACATATCTTCATGATACAGGTTCAGATTTTATTAATCATGCATTTCCTGCACTGTCCTGTTGTATAAAATGCTTGAAACGTATGCAGAACTCAGGGAAATGATGTACCTTTACCTTTAATGATGATGTCAAGAAAGAGAATAAAGTCATTGATCCATTCATGTGATGTAATGTAATACATAACAGATTTCAAATGCTATTTATTGTTTTAAGAAATAGTGACTCATGTAACAAAGTACAAAATCATTTTTATTTTCAGCTGCACTGTGTAAATTCAACCTACAAAATCATAAAACAAAAGCCAGGCTCATATTTTTTTGTATCTATAGCATTATTCCTATTCACTTATCATCCATTTTCTTTAGTGGCTCTTCCTGCTTAATATAGTAAGTTGGCTGACGCTGGACATGTTATCATTGTATGTCCATATCAGCAGACTTATCAGTACTTCATGGGGATCATGTAAATGTAACCAAATGGCCCAACAGCACCAGAGTTCCTTTAGGAAACCCACACAAACACAGAAACAACACGCAGTCTTTACACACACATGGCTCCCTAGGATGGAATCAAACCAGTGTAAGGCAGTACACCCATTCAGTAACAGAAATGCATGCCAAGAGACACCCTTTTTTAGACTGGGCCACAGGGAGCTGGATCCTTTTTTTTATCAGTGATGGCCTGCTGGTTGAGTGTATGCCAACACACGTATAGACATAACATACTATGTAATTTAATTACAAAGAAATAACAATAAAACATAGCAAGTGAGTCCTATACTAATATAAAGCATTTCATAATAAAAACAGCATACCAACATGTTTCACATAAAAATTATAATCAGATTTAAAAGTGGGCAGGCTAAATGGCTTACTCAGATTCAAACAGTGAGTCTGTGGTAGGGAATGCGCCATTAACTGTACATGTTCCAGTTCAGTTCTCCTCAAAGTGCCACTACTGCCTATATGATAAGTAAGAAAAGCTGTGTTCATCACAGCATATATTCGTTAGTTTTTATTCAACATCCACACACACACACACACTTATGCATACACTCATACTGGGCCAATGAAGACACTCACCAGATTCATACACATTTTTGGGATGTGACAGGAAAATGGATTATTTAGTAAAAAACCAAAGCAGACAAAGTAGTAGGGACAGTGATTAAGTCAAGAATTGAAACAAGATCTCTGAAGCTGTGACTCAGCAGTGCTATACAGAGTCACACATATAGAGTCAGAAGGTATAGCTGTTAATAAAATCAACAGCCTACAGTTACAGCACCACACCAAGACTGAGTTTGGGAAACTCTGTAGTAAATTAACACTGAGAGCATTTGTTCTTTTGTTAATTTTTATATTTTTAGTTTGTACAATTTCATTATTTAATCAGTTGGTGGAATCAGGTGGATGTTATACGCTTTCCTAAGGTGCAACATCCACATCCATTATGCAGACTACTCCCACATCCACACACTGCAGTTCAGTCATGTTCTTAATATAATTTAAAAGAATGGTGCATTTAAAGTCCAGGTTAGCAAGCACGTATGTACATCTTGAATTCAAAGAGATGGTGGGGTGGAAAATGCAACATATGAAGCTGCAAGCTGATCATTCTTGGCCGACTTGTCCCTAAGGGTTTAAGTTCTACTTTTCTAAGTCCCTTTCTTCAAAATGGCTCCATTTCAGATTTATACATTTTGTAATTGACTAGTGTTTAATTAAAAAAAAATAGACCTGGAGGTTAACAAAAAGAAAATGGAAATTGTTTTTCAAGTTAAGTTTTTCAGTAAGCTCAATGATTCAAAACTTTAAAAATAAACCCTTGATTCCTGGCTTCTTATACATCCTGGCCATTTCAATGATTCTATTTTATCTACTATTTTAGTTCATGATTACACTTCCATAACTAAGAAAGATTTGTGGTTAGAGCCGAGAAGGCTGGCAAGCGGAATCTTTGAAAGATTTGTGTCTTATATAACTGACTATTATGTATTGGCATTGCAGTTTCAGCAGGCTATATACAGTTACTGTTAGTAGACGAAAAATCATACAGTACTCTGCTAACTTTTGATTGTCTTTGCTGTTGTATTTCCATTTAATTGTTCTCACTCTGCAGGACACCTCAGCTGCGAACTGTTCACACATCTCTTGCAGTATGGCCACCTCTCTGACAGAGATAATTACAAATGGTTAAGTGCCTAAATGCTCCTGAATTGTAATGCAGAAATGCACCCATAACACACGGTCTTCCTGTTGGCCTAAGTCACCTGACTGTCTGATATTAACTGACAAATACTGGTGTTTAACATTAGCAAAATTAGCAGTTTCTAGCTGGATGATTGGTAGCCCTGCACAAAGTAATATCTGGTCGCATATGTTGTTTTGTCAATGCATACTAACGTGATTTCTTAACTATGCTACATTGTAATTGAATACAAGCCAGTGAAAACCTCCAGAGTTCATTGTTAACGTTGACTAGTGATCTTCTCAAGACTTTACCGATCCATGCTATTCATCGGGATCTGGTGACCAGACAGGATGGTTTATAAGCGTGGGTGATGTAATGCTCTTCTGGTCTCTCTGTTTTCCCTCTGGAATGCCCTTAGACCAGACTTGAGGTTCACCACTACCAAAGGCCGTATAAAATACTCCACCAAATGTCAGTATAGCTGCTGAAATGTAGAACACTATTTTCCACCCAGCCAAAGCATTCTGGAAAGAAAGAAATCAAGAATAGAGCAGAAACATTTAACATCAACTTGTTTGAGTGTGTCGGATTCTTGACCATTTACGGTATTTAACTCTTCACATGAGCTTACCTGAGCAGTGAGGTACCCCACTACTGTGGGTGCGATCATCCCAGGCAGTGTCCCAAATGTGTTAGTGATGCCCAGCAGCACACCGGCATACCTACAGGGTAGAGCAGTCACATGCTAATTAATCAGTGAAGCAGACGAGTGAGGCAAATTATAATGTATTGTTTCAAATAATGCACTCTCTACACAATCTCAAAATGGTCAATATACTCTTGGAAACAACATGCCATACTTCATATAAAATGTCAGCAGTCATGTTAAATACAAATGAAATATGGACAGCACAAAGCTTTCAAAATCTGAACTACCAGTCACATCACACACAAGAAAAAGAATGTTTAATCCACTCCTTACAAACAGTCCAACCACAGACAATCCACTTCATATATTATTTCCACCATCAAGACACACCACACATTCATTCCCTAACCTTGGTGCAATATCGATGTGATTGATGCTAAATCCAGCTGAGTTAGCGGCAATCAGAGTGGAAGACACAGTGAGGAACACCATTGCTGCTACATAATCACAGTCAATAAATGCTGTTGCAATGAAGAAGGCTGCGGGTAGCAATGACCCTGAAGTAAAGGAAACATAAGGAAAAAAGAAAACTCTCTCAGACTTTAGTAAGGCAAAAAGGTGGTAGGCGGCACCTAGTGGAGAAACTGTTAATTACTGCTTTTGAAGAGCACTTAATGTACATTAAACAAAATATTTCTTGAAAAGTGACTCACATAATTGCCCAGAGAAAAAGAAAGAGGAGTCATAAAAGCATTAAATCATATCTGCTATGACAAAATTATTCCATAAGTGCACTTGACTCTTCATACATTGATTTTTCAATCCAACCCATTTATTCCTCTTGACTCTTGGATTCATAACACATTATTGTAGTTACACCACAGCAATACTAAAGCTGTCTCGCAAATGAAATAGACTTATTCACCAAAAACAATTCTTCTGCCTCTTAATAGGGAAACTGCACAATAATCTAATTTCTAAACATTTAAGTTAGACTGAATATTGAAAGTAAATAATAATAAAGGCAAGGATCCATCCTGAATTTATTCCATGAAGATCAACTGTGAATATGGACAGAACACTTATTTTTCTTGGAAAGTCAATATTTCAAGGCAACATTTATCTCCCATCTCACTGTATTACTTTACTGTAAAATGTGGGTGGTATAGTGGATAGTGATACTGCCTCACAAATCCATCACCCTGGATTTGACTTGTATGCCAGGTTGCTGTTAGTGTGGAATCTACATCAGGGCCATTTGAAGGAATTTGGGGGCCCCAAGCAAAATGGACATGGAGGCCCCCCGCACGCACGCACTCACGCAAAGGAACCACAGCATAGCCATACAGTACATATTTCTGCTAGCCTACCTGCTGCAAAATTGCACCATTTGTACAAGACAAGTAGAGCTATTTTATGTGTGTAATTTATCACTTACCACTGTCTTGTTTTTTCTTATCCTCCTCTTCCTTTCTCTTCTTTCTTTTTTGGCTTCCTGAAGCATAATTCCGCTTCATGACTGCCGAGGAAGTTTTGTATTTTGCTGGCAGCAGAGATTGCGTGGTTGGCTGGCTGCTGTCAGCGAGGGGAGCCCCCTTGAGGGGGATCCCGATAACAGTGTCATTGCACTTTGCTGCATTCACTATCAATGGGGCGCTCACACAGTTTGTCGCTGCATTTTATTCTTAACCAGCCGTTGTCTTGGGGCCCCAGGCCAGCTCGGGGCCCCAAGCAATTGCTTGGTTTGCCTGCCTTGTCGTGACAGGCCTAGTCTACATGTTCTCTTTGTATTTGAATGGGCTTTTTTCTCACATCCCAAAGACACACGTGTTAGTTTGATTACCTTCTCTGCTGCTTGTTTTGGTGATCTATGATGTCACCTGGGATCATAGATGTAAGGATAGGTGTGTATTTAGCCATAATAGCAGTCAACTCTGACAGTGATTAATAAAAAGGTTCAGATTGCAGCTGCATTTTGTGATAAGCTGGTATGTATAAGCATACAAGGGCTATAGTGGGTATTTGTGACACTCTGTTCATGTCGATGTAATTAAGAGTCTGAAAGTTAGAATAGATTCTTCAATAAAAACAGAGGACTTTAAACTGGCTCATGGTCAGTGTTTCTGTACATGAATAGGTTCTGTGATGGCCTGGTACATATCCAAGGTTGGCTCCTGCCTTGTGCCTGATGCTACAGGGATAGGCAAGCATCCCCAACAACTCAAAATTGGTTTAGTTTGGTTTGAGAATGTCATGCAATGTTACTGTAAATATCAGAGTGGCTGGTGATCTTGTGCTTTACAGCCTAATGAATTAACCATTACATCTAAGACCCTAAGACACTTAGACCTAACTGCATATTTCTAGGCTTTGGCAGCAAACTGACAGAATCCTAGACAAACATTTATTCCATTTTCTGGACATATTTGAAAATAATGAAGCTTCTCTCCAGCTACAGCTAAGATTAAGCTGTTGATCCCAAGGGCCACCAGACAGCAGTGCAATGTGTAGCAGTGAATCTGTGAAGAAGGCAATGTGTGGGGGAGCATGTGGCATTCATTTGGTTGAAACTGAGCTTCATGTAGTTTATTGGTCAAGCTGAAATCCCAGGTGCTTGAGTCTGAGTTTGAGTCTGATGTTTTTATATTTCCCATAAACAGTTGTCATCAGTAAACAGATATGGAAGTCACAATGTAATGCATAGATATGAATGGCAATAAATATAAGATAAATGGAAAGATAGATAAGCAGGAAGGGGAGTGTATGATAGATAGATAGATAGATAGATAGATAGATAGATAGATAGATAGATAGATAGATAGATAGATAGATAGATAGATAGATAGATAGATAGATAGACTGTGGTGGGTTGGCACCCTGCCCAGGATTGGTTCCTGCTTTGTTCCCTGTGTTGGCTGGGATTGGCTCCAGCAGACCCCCGTGACCCTGAGTTCGGATTCAGCGGGTTAGAAAATGGATGGATGGATAGATAGATAGATAGATAGATATAATGGGAACTACTGTATATGATAGAAAGATAAATTAGATCAAACACAGTATTTGTTCTTTGCTGCTAACCAGTTAATTGTGATATACAGGTATGTACGAGTATGCAAATTGCAGTAAATTGCAACTTTGGACAACAAGAGAACTTAGTCTTTGGGACCCTATGTTGCTGGACATTTGTCTCCAACCAGTTTCACATTCAGTAAGTCATTTAATGTGTAACTGATCTCATTTTATTAGTTGGTCTTTTTTCTCTCCTCTTATTCTGCACTTTGATAAGCACCACGGTGTGATTTTTACACATATATGACATTTAGAAATATTTGGATTTTTACACTAGCTTTAAATGCTTAACTCTTTTTGTTGTTGTTTTCCTATTAATTTGCCTTTTTTCTGTGCAGTTTGCTCACTTAATTGCTTCCTATTACTGACAATTAACAACTAACAAAGCGGACTCCCAAGCAAACAACAGTGAATGCTCAAAGGCCACAACTACTTTAGTGTCTGACCTTTTATTGTGCTCATTAGTAAATAAAAGATTAACTTACCAGAACACTTAAAAACCAAGTTAAGAAAAAACTAAATTCTCCTCATGCAAGATATACAAATGCTAGGTACATTCTAATAAAAAGTGGCCAAAACTTAGTTTTAGAGTTTCTGCATTGACCCAAAATCATACAAACTGTGAAATTACAGCTTGTTTAGTCAAGCTAAGAATCCAATTAAAAATAAAAGCTGTTGGGAAGATAAAACAGCCACCACAAATTATCTTCATGACGGAGTTTAAGAACTACTGGCTTAAGAAATTGCTTATCATAAAAACTTGTTGAGGAGTGATTCAATAACACTGTTAATGAACGTCAAATAAATATCAGCTTAATATCCACCAACCTATGACTGTAAACATCTTGCGTACAAATGTCGTGCTGGCAATACGCCGCTCCCGCATGCGATCAGCCAGCTGACCACAAATGATAGACATGACCCAAGAAGTGAAATAAGGCACTGCAGAGAGGAATCCATTCTAAAAAAAAACAGAGAAGACATGCTTCACAATATGTTGTATCCGTGCATGCTTTGATTATCATGAAGCAAATTAAATTACAAAATTATTGAAGAAATTAAAATTTTGGTTGTTCTGAGGTCATCTGAGAACTTCGAAGATTCAGGCCAGCTTGCCTCCCAGACCATCTCTTATGGACGGATTTAACCAGCTCCCCCACAAATCTGTTACAATTGCTGCCCTAGTCAACAGCCTACCCCTCCAGTGTAAGACACATGCGTCGACATGCGCACACTGTACACCTCCTTCCCATTTCAGCTACACTAAACACATCAAGTAAAGCAAGACCCCAGCAAATAAAATAATATATTTCCACAAAGATCACTTACTTCTTTGATGCTGAAGTGTAGCACTTGGGACATATAGGATGGCAATGTCGTCAGTAGAGTGTAGAAAGACCAGTTGATGCAAAAATGAGCAATGATGATGGCCCAGAGTGGGAGAGAAGTGAGCATCGATAGAAACGGGAGAGTCCATCCATGGCACTTACCCTGATAAGGAAGAAACACATGTATAGTCACAGGGTATGCTTCTCCTTGAAAGAGCTCGTCCTTGCTGAAACACATTTTACCTGTAAACCAACTGAACTGGTGATGTGATCTCTCTCCTGCTTGCTGATTCTGGGGTGAGAGAGAGGTTCATCGGTGACCAGACAGAACCACAACAGCGCCCAGATACAGCCAGCGGCCCCTAGAGAAGATCTTGTGAGTGAATGTCAATGAACACAACTTCCTGTGATACACACAAAACACATGCAGATGACACTCTATATATAGTATGTCCTAAACACATGATCTCTTTAATTGGCATTCTATCTAACCATGACAAGGAGGTCCAAATCTGTATTCACAGCATGCCCATAAGTAACACAGTGACACAGAGGTAAAGACCCTGGCCAATGTTTTCTTCTGTTATGTTACTTTTTTCTACAGCCTGTGGATTACAAACCCATTCCAGTGTGAAAAAAAGAAACAGGAAATAAATCCCACCCGTGGAAAACAGTTTACCAAAGATGTAAAAGACGTAAGCCCAGCCAAGGGAATGGCAAATGAATCCGGTAATGGGGAGCGCCACAAATGACCCAAAGCTACCACCTGTGAAAGAGGAACATAGATGACAGGTGTATTATACGGTAGTTTGAGCACAAGTGTGAGCACAACGTATATTCAGCACAGCAATCATCCTACCTGTGCCAGAAAAGGTCATCAGCCGGCTGCGCTCAAGAGGAGGAGCCCATTTTGCCCACATGGCATTCATTGCAGGATAGGTCACACCCTGTCAGAACAGGGACACATCAATGTCAAAAAAGGTCATAGATCACATAAATACAGAAGCCATAATACTCTAAAATTCTCACCTCTCCAAAGCCCTCTAGGGCCCTTAGGATAACAAGGTAGGGTACCCCTAGACTGGCTGCTAGTGGGGTAAGCAATGTTAAGACTGCGGTGACCAGCACCCCAAGGCCCAGAAAAAGCTTTCCCCCAAAGTAGCCTGCTAGGTAACCCCCTGGAACCTGAGTAAGGATGTACCCATAGAAAAATGAACTCAAAATCACTCCCTGAGTCGTTGAATCCCACTGGAACTGTTGAACCTAGCAGAAATGGAAACATAAAATAAGCCAGGAGAAAAGAAGCATCTTCATTATGGAGGTTTACAATAAACCTCCTGCCCGATGTTGGTAGCCCTCACAAAGACAGTGATAATACTGTACCCTTAGCGTTTCCCTGCTGGTGTTGCTACTGTTGTCAGTTGAATGATCTGGACACACGGCCAAATAGGTGCTGTTGTCTACTGGCTGAGGAGCTGTACCATTGACCATGGCTACCATTGCCACACTAAGGTTAACACGTAGAGCATAAACCATACCGAACCCCAGGAACATCAAGAAGGACAAGTTCCAGCGGGCTGAGCAGCACTGCCTGGAGCCTGCCAGTGGCACTAAGGGTATGTTGGTAACATGTTGTGCTCCACCTGTAAAAAAGACAGACCATTAAAACAGGGGTTACTATACTGACAATAAAATTGAGGTGTCACAGTGTTTAAAGAAATATTCCACCCAAAAATAATATTTTTTAATATGTTACAGTATTTAGCCCATGTACTTTGTAGTGACATCTGAAAAAAATTAGTATTTCATGTTTAAGTGGAGAAGAGACATAAAGAAGATTCAATTTGAATGAGACTAAATGGTGACCAACTCTAGGCAACAGCAAACAATGTGAAAAATATCAACGGAAAAAAAGGAAAAAATCTACATGTCCAGTATCCGTTCGTATGCTCAAATTAGGCACATTGTATGCATTTTTTGCTACAATATTATTAACAATCCAGAAAACTCTGCTGAAGAATAACAGAAAGAATGTCTTACACACAATACTGTGCCTTTCAATTAAAGATGGGATTCTTGACCAGTGAATGAGGGGGAAAGGCAGATATTCACTTCAAATGTGCAGTATTATGGGAATGTGTTCCTTGTTTATGATATGTACTAACCTTTCCAAATGTATGTGTTTAACAATATTTTAGCAATAAATTCATGTATTTTGCCCATTTTTCAGCATACGGCTGGATAATTGACATGTGGATTATGAAACACAAGTAACATGAGATTTTTTTTCCATGGACATTTTTCACAACATTTGCCATTGTACAGCATTGGTCCCCATTGGCTTGTATTATATCATAAACTTTTTTTCTGCCGTTCTGCATGAAAATATCTCTCTATCAGTAACGGCATACTGCACGATTAAGTGCAGTGAATACACTTGACTTGAGCATTCCTAGTTTTCATCCTCTTTCTCTGTCTCTGGTTAGCATTCGTTTGCTCAGAGGTTGATGCGCTTGCTGCATCCTGAGCAGCTCTTCTTTTCTCCACCCTAGCGGCCTGCTGCTTCTCTTCTTCCGTCCGCATCTTTTCGCGTTAAATCTGATTAAGTTAGTTTTTGTGTTGCAATTACTTAGTACGTTTTCTTTAATTTTTCACTTAAGATGGCACTTAAGTCTTCAATCTGCCTCAAGAAAGATTAGCGAAGGTGGTAGGGATGAGAACGGCGCCCATATGCAGGCGCCGTGCTGCATGCTGGCGAGAGTTGATTCTACAATAAAATAAAATAAAAATAAAAAGAGTAATAAAAATCATCACCCCAAAAGCGGATAGTAGACATCACATAATATATGTGTACCAAATTTCAAGTCAATAGGTGAAACAGTTGGCGAGCTACTGGTGATTTAAAATCCTGGACAGACAAACGAACAGCCACGGTAGTGTATTATATAAGAAGATTATATAAAAAAATTCTGACACGAGACAACTTTTTCATATTGATAATTTAAAGTCCCGTGAGACATTTAACCACGTCCACAGTCCACTCACCTCTCATTTGTGAGAATGCTATTGTCAGACACAGTTCCTATGCTCTTAGCTCTTATAAATTTTTATGTTTTCCTAATTTTAATACAAGACATACAATCTATTCGTTTCCTTCGATGTAGTCCTTTTCTGGACAATAATTTTATATGTTCTTGGTGAAACATCAACGGCTAACAGAAGAAGAAAGGGCAGCGCATTGAAAAGAGGCCCAAAAGCATTGGAGAGAAAAGAATTAAAAAAAGAATAATAATAATCTAAGTGCAAATTCGGAAAATAAGAAAAGTTATAATCAGTCCGGAACAAGTGGAGTTGAAAACCTAACAGGTCCAAGTGGGGGCGGAAATAAAAGACAAAGAGTAGTAGACAAAGTAGAACATTGTAAAGAGGTTCAAAAACGTTGGCACGATACACATGCAGAACAGGTTAGAGATTATGAAAGTGGTAGAATATGAAAGTATCAAAAAACTGATAGTAAAGATCGCATTAGTGCTAACAAACGGAAATTATTACTCTGTGAAATAACGGAACAGCGAAAAGAGATCGAATATATGGACATAGGTGATATGGCAGAAGTATGTAGATATTGTTTGGAGACTTGTATATCATCTAATTTGTGTTGCCATCAGGGAAAAGTAGTGTTTCTTCCCAATGAAGAGGCGTATCCACGAGAAATAAAAGATTTGTTATTTTGGTGAAAGTGAAATCCACAAACACTACAGGCAAAATATTCAAATCTACAATAATCTTTTCGTGTTCACATCATTCAATGTTTAAAACGTAGATTTACACGATTCAGGACCATACGCTATGAGAATCTGTGGTCCCGCAAAAATTAAAGCTACTACAAGTTTAATTTCAAAGAAACCACAATTTGGCCAGGTTTATATTTATGATCACGGAGAAGCGATGCAACATAGAATCGAAAGAGTTAAATGATTGGACGTATTAGAAATTCTACAGCCAATAATGGATACAAATCCATATGTCCAAAAGTATCACACTTTACACTAAATTTATCTAAAAAGCACAGAAAAAGAAGTGTTCTTGGATTTCTATATGAATCCGAAAGATCACGCTCACATATATAATAAACCAACATGTGACGATTTGTCAGTGATAACAGTTTTGAAAGACGGAAATATCAAAGACTGGGTTGATATTCGAGTTTATCCAAAAGCACAGCTAGAGCCCACCCTCTCAGTCTTTGAAGGATGAAAATGACAGGTTTAATTTCAAGGTATATCTCATGTTGCACATCATGTTCCTGAAAGAAATAAATGAGGTACAAATTCATAATAATGTAGCATAATAAATATGTTATAACATACATACTGTATTTTGTAACACATTTAATTATTGTTTTGTTATATTTATTCTCACATTTCACAATGCGTGTATTTATTCATTTAATTTCCTAACAGATATTCCTCTGTAGCTGTATAATTTTGGAATATCCAGATGCCCAAAAATGCTTTTAGACTATTTTGTACATTTTTTGGTATTATTAGTATATACAGAATCTTAAAAGCATTTAATTGTGCATTTAATTAGCCTCCATGTGTCTAGGCTATTCTTGGGGATCATGGTGTATCAGCATTTAAGGTCTAGGTTACATCCTGGGACACAATAAAAGTGAATCAGCCTCTGTATGTTTAGGCTATTTTCAAGGACCAAAGAGTTATTTATTTGTTTATTCAAAGCAACTTATAAGAGAGGTCAATATAATTGAGTAAACAGTCTCGGGGACTTTTTGGGAGCAGATTTTAGGTATAAGTTATAGTCAGAGATGCCTGTGTTTTGGTCCCACCAGAGCAAGCAAGTCTCTATGTGGAGTACCGAGAAATAACTAACTGTGCAGACATCACTTACAATCGGGGCTTAAGTGGATCAGGTCCATGTGTGTTAAGCCTAGGGTGAGAGTAGACCATCCATAATGAACTTGGTGAGTCCCATGCCCCCCACGATAATACAACGTTTTAAAAAAAAAAAAGGCAGAACAAATCTCATAAATGTTTACAAGGTGAGTCTGCTTCATGGCACACAGGCTCTTGATGTTGGACTCCAGTTTTGATCATTTTAAGCAGTTTTGTTTTTAGATTAACCCTATACCTGCTTTTATTTTTTAAAGAAGGACAAAGATAACCAAACATTGGCAACTGCCCGAAACATTAACTTTATGCTGTTGATTATTATTAATAAACCTTAGAATGTAGAGAAAAGCCAAGCAAAATGACACCTTTCATTGGCTAACTAAAAGGATTACAATATGCAAGCTTTTGAGGCAACTCGGGCCCCTTCTTCAGGCAAGATTGAGTTGCCTTGAAAGCTTGCATATTGTAATCCTTTTAGTTAGCCAATGAAAGGTGTCATTTTGCTTGGCTTTTCTCTACATTCATAATGACTAACACGGTACAACACCCTTGTACTATAAACCTTAGAATGAAAAGTTAGATATGTTTATTTTATTATTAATAAGCGTTAAAATGAGTCTTTGTTCCTTGTATATTTTTCTTCATTGGTCTGGCAACGTGTTTCCTTACTGTGCACATGACAACAAACTTTGAACTTGAACCTCTCTGAAACTGTTCTAAAAATCAGGGTTGAAGTTTACCAAAACTAAAAATATGTTTGAAGTGTAACTTGGAATGCATATTCAGCATCCCTCTCTGCGGTGTTAAGTTAATTTACAAAACTGCACCCCCCACATCATTACCTGGCATTTTCTCCACATTTTAATTTTTAATGTTTTTCTTTTTTCTTGCATAGTCTGAGAATCACTGCTATTGATCATTGCATGTAAAACATTGATACACAGATTCATATTTACTCATTTTTCTGTGACACACCTAAATGCTGTGACCAGTTTGTCTTTAAAAGCAGCACAATTTGAGGAATTTGTGTGTATTGAATATGTTTAATTATAGCCTCAGGTTACACACACCCACACTTGGAAATCCAAAAGACAATGGAGCTTTCAGTACAAATCTGAGAAAAAGTTGTTGAATGCAGCAGTCGGAGAAGGTGAGAAACAATCTTCAAGGCACTGAAAATGTCTAAAATTACAGACAAGTGGTCTTTGTTTTACGAGGGATATCCAGAAAAAAAGGTTACAAGTGCCCTGGAGGGTGCAGGGAATTTTTTTTTTTCGAAGGTTGGCATACTTGCTGTGGTCCCCGGCCGGGACGCCCAGGAGGACCGGAGGAGGGCTTGTGCCTCCTCCAGACCGCGAGGGGGCATCCGTCCTGGTTATGTTGAAGGCCTCGGGTAAAGGGCTTGGAAGCCCAGCCCTGTAGGGACCCGTGGCCACCACCAGGCGGCGCCCCGTTGCCGGAATATCCCTGGAACCCAGCACTTCCGCCACACCAGGAAGTGCTGGGGGGGAAGAAGACAGGAGACACCCGGACGGCTTCCGGGTGCACAGCCGGCACTTCCGCCACACAGGGGTGTGTCCAAGGGGGAGTGCCGGGAAGCAGCTGGAGCCCATCTGGGCTCCCATTTAAGGGGCCGCCTCCCTCCAGTCATCAGTGGATGTCGGGTGGAAGAGGACAGAGCTGGAGAGAGGACGGGAGGCGGCCAAGAGAGAGAGGCACAGTGACTGAGAGGTCTGGACTTTGGGGAATCGGTGCAAGAGGCACTGGGGTTTGTGTGCACTGTAAATAGTATATAACTGTAAATAAACGTGTGTTGGGTGAAATACGATGTCCGCCTGTCTGTGTCCGGGTCCCAGTCCACACTGCGTGTAGGGGGGTCCTAACGGTCAAAATAAACCCGGGACCGCGTCAGTCAGTTGTGAAATGTCATCATAGCAAGCGAGTTCGTCAACCTCTGCTGAGGCCGTTTGCTCCACCTACCGCCGATTCGAGATTCGTTCGGTCATCAAGTTCCTCACTTTGCGTTGCGAATCTGTGGCCGAGATCCATCGTCAGCTTGTGGAAACCAAACTGAAAGAATTCTTGGGTGGGAAACGTTTTTCCAACGATGAGGAGGTGAAGGAGACAGTGGAGAAGTGGCTTTCGGAGGTGGAGCGGAGCGTATTCGACGAGGGTATAAAAAAGCTGGTGCCCAGGCTGAAGAAGTGCATCGAAGTTGACGGCGATTATGTAGAAAAATAAACACATATTTTGAAACATACCCTGTAAATTTGGCTGAAATATATTCATTTTTCGATTTTTAACAGCTGTTGTAACCTTTTTTTCTGGATATCCCTCGTATATGGTGCTCATAAAGTACTGCATAATTGTAAAGCACTTTACAAAACAAACAAATGCAATTCAAAGCAGGAAAAAGCCTACAATATCATCAACTACATGATATGCTACATAAAGGCTTATTATAAAGTAATGGACAAAATAAGAGACATTAGGCAATCAGTCTATCCAGGTAAATAAATTAGTTAGTTGAAATTAGGGTGTTTGCTGATGAGTTAGGAGAAACTGTGTACATGGAAACAATTGCCTGCATACTTGAGAAAACTGGAAGAGTTGCAAAACAGCTGATAATACCTGTTTCCTTGAAGGTTCGTAGATGTGCTGACATGTGGGAGAGGATTATATGGATTGATGAGACCTAAATTGATCTTTTTGGACTTAATGCTAAGCAGTATGTTTGCTACGAGCAAAATAGTTGCACATCATCAGCTGCCACTGATGTTCATAAGCAACCAAAAGCCACACTACAATCCCAAAAATACAGAACAGTAGTTACATATAACTAACATTATTTGATATACTGTACAGTCATGGCCGAAATTATTGGCACCTGTAGAATTTTCCCAGAAAATGCACCATTTCTCCCAGAAAATTGTTGCAATTACAAATGTTTTGGTATACACATGTCTACTTCCTTTATGTGCATTAGAACAACACAAATAACAGAAAAAAAAGCCAAATCTGACATCATGTCACACAGAACTCCAAAAATGGGCCAGACAAAATTATTGGCACCTTTTCAAAATTGTGGGTAAATCGTTTTATTTCAAGCATGTGATGCTCGTTTGAATTCACCTGTGGCAAGAAACAGGTGCTGGCAATACAGCAATCACACCTGAAGCCAGTTAAAGTGGAGACAAGTGGACGCAGCCTTTCTGTTGTGTGTCTGAGTGTGCCACACTAAGCATGGAGAACAGAAAGAAGAGCAGAGAATTGTCTGAGGACTTGAGAACAAAAATTGTGGAAAATATCACCAATCTCAAGGCTACAAGTCCATCTCCAGAGATCTTCATGTTCCTTTGTTCACTGTGCACAACGTAATCAAGAAGTTCACAACACATGGCACCGTAGCTAATCTCCCTGGACTTGGATGGAAGAGAGAAATTGATAAAAGACTTCAATGAAGGATAGTCTGAATGGTGGATAAACAGCCCCAATCAACTTTAAAACATATTCAAGCTGTTCTGCAGACTCAGGGTGCAACAGTGTCAGCTCAAACTATCCGTCAACATTTGAACGAAATGAAACGCTATGGCAGGAGAGCCAGGAGGACCCCACTGCTGACACAGAAACATAAAAAAGCCAGACTGGAGTTTGCCAAAATGAACTTGAGGAAGCCAAAATCCTTCTGGGTGAACATCTTGTGGACAGATGAGACCAAGGCAGAGCTTTTTGGTAAAGCTCATCCTGCTACTGTTCACAGAAAACGGAATGAGACCTACGAAGAAAGGAACACAGTAACTATAGTCAAACATGGTGGAGGGTCTAAGATGTTTTGGGGATGTTTTGCTGCCTCTGGCACTGGATGCCTTGACTGTGTGCGAGGCATCATGAAATCTGAAGACTAGCAAAAGATATTGGGGCGCAATGTAGGGCCCAGTGTCAGAAAACTGGGTCTGCGTGAGAGGTCATGGGTGTTCCAGCAGGACAATGACCCCAAACATACCTCTAAAAGCACCCAGAAATGGCTGAAGACAAAGCGCTGGAGAGTTCTGAATTGGCCAGCCATGAGTCCGGATCTAAATCTGATTGAACACTTATGGAGAGATCTCAAAATTGCTTTTGGGAGAAGGCACCCTTCAAATCTGAGAGATCTTGAGCAGTTTGCAAAAGAAGAGTGGTCGGAAATTCCAGTTGAGAGGTGTCACAAGCTTGGTGATGGTTATAGGAAGCGCTTGATTTCAGTTATTTTTTCCAAAGGGTGTGCAACCAGATGTTAAGTTCAGGGTGCCAATAATTTTGTCCAGCCCGGTTTTTGAGTTTTGTGTGAAATGATGTCTGATTTGGCTTTTTTTCTCTGTTTTTTTCTGTTGTTAAACAGAATAAAGGAAATAAATGTGTGTATACCAAAACATTGTGATTGCAACAATTTTCTGGGAGAAATGGTGCATTTTCTGGGAAAATTCCAGGGGTGCCGATAATTTCGGCCATGACTGTAGCATCTTTTCATTTTTATCTAACTGATTGAAAGGTGTGCAACAACTGTTCCCATATTTTTACACTATGACCACTGGCTGCAAAATAATTAAAGCCATACAGTGAGTGCGGGTTTAGGGTGGGATTTGAACCAGCAACCTTCTGATTTCAATTTCTATAGCTTAGCCACTACAGCGGATCAAGATGGGGAGCTGACGTTTATTCCCACTATAGGGTATAACGTGATTTTATTCTTGTGATTTAAAGTGTTAAGCAGAAGTTGTTATTATTAACTGTAAGCTCTTTTAATTTTGTTTTGCACTTGAACATCTGATCTCTGTAGCAATTTAGCTAACCACATAAAAAGAGGAAGTGTTAGTAGGAACAGAAGACAGACAACTAAACTAACAAAAATAAAACTGTCACTTTAAAAATAGCAGTCTAGCAAGATGAAGGAGTCAGAACTTTAAATGATAAAATGGTGATTTTCTGGACTTTCCACTTGTGTAAAAGTGAAGCCCTTGACCCATTGGCTCACATATTCATTGGTGAACATGTACTGATATGGCCATTCAAAATGATATTGGACAGAGAGGGGCTAGAGGTGTATACTTTGGTGCAGACAAGCTTTAAAAAGTCATCAGCTTAAAATGAAAGTACATTGAAGGAAAAACAGGGAAGTAGGTGAAGAAGGAAATCCCCTTAAAGTGAGATATAGAAATGTAACTTTAAGAGACACAAAGTAACACATATATTGGGTATGCCAGTCAGTATGATCTACGACAGCTCCTGAAAAAATCAGGTTGTATGGGTATTTGCCACATCCACTTTCTTTTTTATTTAATTTCACATTTTGGCCAATTTAAAATATTTAAATTATTTTAGTTTTACCCAGCTATATTTTATACAACTTACAGATCCTTTTCCTTTTTTATGTCATACCTAATGTTTGTGCTTTGTTGTCCAGTAATGGCTGCACCTCTTCTGTAGGCCATTCTCCATCTTCACTGTCACTGAGGTTCATGGGTTGTCCATCTTGTACTGCCATAACTATCAGGCAGCTGGCACCATATCATTTCCTAATGTCAGAAATAAAACAGATCTTATAATACGTGAATATAATAAGTTTAAACACATTAGAAAGGGTCAATGAGTTGCAGCTGTGTTGTTTCCACATCTTATACCACAGAGCACAGTATCTCAGATAACTGTGTTTTACAATCTATAGTCATGGCCTAAAAGTATTGATTTCCACAAAGTTTGCTGCTTTAGTGTTTTTAGGTCTTTTTGTTAGATGTTTTTATGGTATACTGAAGTATGATTGCAAGCATTTCATAAGTTCCAAAGGCTTTTATTGACAATTACATTAAGTTTATGCAAATCTATACTAATAAAAGGCAAAGCCCTCACTCACTCACTCACTCACTCGTCACTAATTCTCCAACTTCCCGTGTAGGTAGAAGGCTGAAATTTGGCAGGCTCGTTCCTTACAGCTTATTTACAAAAGTTAAGCAGGTTTCATTTCGAAATTCTACACGTAACGGTCATAACGGTCGACAACGTCCGCCATCTTGAACTTTCTTATACTGTATATGGCCCCATCTTCACGAAATTTGGTAGGCGACTTCCCTGTGCTAACTGAAACTGATGTAGTACTTATTTCGATGGTATGATGCCACTGTCGGCCGCCATATTGAACTTTCCAACGTCACAAATTTTCCAACTTCCCGTGTAGGTAGAAGGCTGAAATTTGGCAGGCTCGTTCCTTACAGCTTACTTACAAAAGTTAGGCAGGTTTCATTTCGAAATTCTACACGTAACGGTCATAACGGTCGACAACGTTCGCCATGTTGAACTTTCTTATTTATGGCCCCATCTTCATGAAATTTGGTAGCGAAGCAAAGTGACACCTTTAATTGGCTAACTAAAAGGATTACAATATGCAAGCTTTCGAGGCAACTCAGGCCCCTTCTTCAGGCAAGACAAGGGCATTAGTGAGTCTTTGTTAATTTATTTTTATTATTAAAGTTGTGTTTTTTTTAAATTGTTTTTTCTCAAAACAATTAAAAATAAACACTTTAATTTCCTCCCGGGCCACGCTGGGTATTTCAGCTAGTAGTCAATATTTGCAGTGTTGGCCCTTCTTTTTAAAGGTCTCTGCAATTCGCCCTGACATGCTGTCAATCAACTTCTGTGCAAAATCCTGACTGATGGCCCTCATTCTTACATAATCAATGCTTGGAGTTTGTCAGAATTGGTGGGTTTTTGTTTTTCTATCCCTCTCTTGAGGACTGACCACAAGTTCTCAATGGGATTAAGGTCTGGTAAGTTTCCTGGCCATGGACCCAAAATTTTGATGTTTTGCTCCCCGAACCAGTTACCACTTTTGCCTTAATGGCACGGTGCTCTGTCATGCTGGAAAAGGCATTGTTCGTCAGGAAAAATTGTGAGTGAACCCAGCTGAGAAGCAACCCCACACATGAATGGATGCTTTACTATTGGCGTGACACAGGACTGATGGTAGCGCTCACCTTTTCTTCTCTGGACAATCTTTTTTCCAGATGCCCCACAAAATCGGAAAGGGGAGTCATCAGAGAAGATGACTTTACTCCAGACCTCAGCCGTCCAATCCCTGTACCTTTTGCAGAGTATCAGTCTGTCCCTGATGTTTTTCTTGGCTTCTTTTCTGCCCTTCTTGACACCAGGCCATCCTCTAAAAGTCTTCGCCTCACTGTGCATGCAGATGCACTCACACCTGCCTGCTGCCATTCCTGAGCAAGCTCTGCACTGGTGGTGCCCCAATCCCAAGCCATGAATCAACTTTAGGAGATGGACCTGGCACTTGCTGGACTTTCATGGGCGCCCTGAAGCCTTCTTCACAACAATTCAACCTCTCTTCTTGAAGTGCTTGATGATCTGATAAATGATTGATTTAGTTGCAATCTTACTAACAGCAATATCCTTGCCTGTGAAGCCCGTTTTGTGCAAAGCAATGATGACTGCATGTGTTTCCTTGCAGGTAATCATGGTTAACAGAGAAAGAACAATGATTTCAAGCACCACCCTCCTTTTAAAGCATCCAGTCGGCTATTCTAACTCAGTCGCCATGACAGAGCGATCTCCAGCCTTGTCCGTGTCAACACTCTCACCTGTGTTAATGAGAGGATCACTGAAATTATGTCAGCAGGTCCTTTTGTGGCAGGGCTGAAATGCAGTGGAAATGATTTTTTTTGCGATTCAGTTAATTTTCATGGCAAAGAGGGACTTTGCAATTAATTGCAATTCTTCTGGTCACTCTTCATAACATTCTGGAGTATACGCAAATTGCCATCATAAAAACTGAGGCAGCAAACTTTGTGAAAATTAATATTTGTGCCATTCTCAAAGATTTTGTCCATGACTGTAATGTCACAAATACAAAAGCATACTTGATTTAGCTGACATTAGTTCACTGAAAAGCACCGTCTCAATTTAAATATTCAGTACTATTGTAAAATGTTCCCTCATTCACTTGTTTCAGTACTATTAATCCTGCAGAGCTTTTGTTAGTCTGATTGCTCTACAGGAGAATCTTCCTTCACTTATTCTCTGTATTTTGTAGATTCCCATTTAATTTGCTTTTTTTCTATTGATTCCATCTGTACTCATGCTGCACTTTGGTTTCCTCCTATTTCTTGTTGTAATCACGTCAGAAACACGGCTAACAAACTACAGTCATTCTGTTCATCTTATGTCCGATCTAGTTTCTTTACGGGTATATTTTGTTTCGTTACGTCAACTTCAACCATAGCTCAGCAATGAGTACTTTATGTGTCTGTCTCTTTTATATGAACGAGCAACCAACATTACTTCCTGGTGCCCTATTCTTAATGTTTTTTGCTTTAGAAAATTGACAACTTTGGGTCAGGTTGTTCAAAAGAATTATTTAATCTTTTTTAAAAACAGTTTTGTAAGCTCACATCAAAGGTCAACTTCGCGTTTCTCTACATACGCCCGTATTCTGCGGTCAAAGTTCCGGTGTTGTGCGATTTTTTTGGGGACTTTACAGGTTTAAATGCGTCTCACATATTACAAAAATACACGGTTCCGATCACGCTTAACGCAGGTATTTCGTTTAAACTAGTCTGATTACTTATTGCATATGCATGGCCGCATTTATTAAATATATTTTATTGTATTGTTCTCTTTAATAAGCGTCATGGAACTGACAGAAAAATTCGCTTTCGCGCACCAGTAATGTGTTTTGATGATGTTCGGTTCACGCATGTTTATGAAATAAATCAAAGCCTCGTCTTTATTCTAGTAAACAAATTACCCCAGATCTTAAATTCATACTGCACCTCAGTCAGACTGCCAGTCTAAATCCATCGCTGATCCAGGAGTAACAACATCACCCTTTCAAAAATGTCATATTTTGAAGGCAAGACGTCATTCAGCGCCTGCGCACTGAAGTGCAGCAACCTTCTGCAGCGGCTGCTACGACACGCACGCGTACATCTTGTACGCTTCCCCAATGTGTTTGCAATGCTTATTTATAATGGATGGCAAATTATCTGCGTTTGCAGCTAGTTTTGAAAACCTTCTCTAAACGCCATAAAGAGCTGTGACTATAAAAGGCAACTTCAATTTCTTTGAATTCAAATCTCTTTATAACAATGCATATACTGGCAAAGAAGGAAATTTTTAACTGTAAAAATATTTGCTGGCTTGTAACTACGTAAGTCAAAGCCTAACTGAAAGTTGTTATTCTATAGGCTTTATTATGATACTTTCTAGCTTGCTACCTGTCCAAGGCGGGTTGAAATATAAGTAATCAACATAGACTTCAGTGTTAACATTTGCATTTATTGGAACATATTTTGTAATGCATATAGTAATAAAATGCATTTAATTTGTCATTCCAACAGATGGTTCATCACAAACATTTACAATTCTTTTATGAATCCCATACCAAATAGCAAATAACAGAAACTTATGCATTGTATTTGTCATTCTAACAGATGGCACATCACAAACATTTGTAGCAATAAAATGCATTTCTACAAATGTTTGTGATGTGTCATCTGTTGGAATGACAAATGCAATGAATATGTCTCTGTTATATACCATTTGGTATTGGATTTGTAAAAGCAATGTTAATGTTTGTGATGCACCATCTATTGGATTGACAAATACAGTATAATGAATTTTATCACTACAAATGATTATGATGCACCATCTTTTGAAATAACAGAGACATAGCAACCAGACGGACACACAGACAGACCAATAGACACTTATCCTTTTATTAAAGTGCATTAGACATTAAAATACATTTTTAACTTTGCATTTAACAGTATTGTATTGTAAAAAACAATGCCCAACCAGGCTTGTTGTGGCAGATGTTGCTCTTCTAAACATCAGATTCTACCTGAATTGATGTAAAAATGATATTGAATCATTTGCCTTTGTTAATTATTGGCATTAAAGAGTGTTTGGCTAATTGTAATTCATATTTAAAGAATATATCTCAGCAGACATGGAGCTTTATAAAAAGTATAATTAAAGTAGGTCAGATTAGGTTAGGTTGGGGAGCATGCACTGGTACATGGCATTACCACTCCCACCACACAACAAAACAGCTTGAGGTCCTGGTTGGCAACCTCTCAGGCAAATATGTGGTCCAGTCCCACCCTTCTGGAAATGACCATCGATCTGCTGCAGCCAGGTGTTACGTGAATGTCCCCATGAACTGGTCCAGCCACTCGGGTCCTCGACAATGAGGATCCTGCAAGCCAGATCACCCATGGGGATTCACGTCACATGGCTGTAGTGCCCTAACTGACGCTCCCTTACAATGCAGGTAATGAGCTTCATTTGGGACTCCCTGTATTGTTCAACACACAGCCAAACCAGCGGTACCAAAGGATTCTCCAAAGTGACACAGTACCAAAGGAGTCCAGTCTTTGTCTCAGGCTAGTGGGTAGTATCCATGCCTCGCAACCATGTAGCAATAAAGGACGCACCAGGATTCTAAACACTTGGACCTTTGTTCTTTTGCAAAGATATCGGGAGTCCCACACATCCCTTTCCAGCGACCTCATGACCCCCCATGCTCTCCCAATCTGTCTGTTGACTTCATATGAAGAGCCACCAGAGACATGAATGTCACTGCTGAGGTAAGTAAACCTCTCGACAAGGTTGACATTCCCTCCACAGACAGACACACTGCTGATGGCCGTGCCCAAGAGGTCATTAAAGGCCTGGATCTTGGTTTTTATTCAGGACACTTGCAAGCCCAGACACTCAGATTCCTTGCTCAGCCTCTTGAGAGCCCCAATCAGAGCTTCCATTGAATCAGCTAAGATCACAGCATTGTCGCCAAAGTCAAGATCAGTGAATCTTTCTTCACCAACAGATGCCCCACAGCCACTGGACCCCATGACCCTGCCCAGCACCCAAGTCCATGCAACTATTGAACAGGGTAGGAGCAAAAACACACCCCTGATGAACCCCAGAATCAACTGGGAAAAACGCAGAGATTCTGTCTCCACTCTGCACAGCACTCACAGCACCAGTGTGCAGGCCGGCCTTGTGGTATAGTGGGCTCGCGGCTCAGAATAAAAGGCCAAATTTTAAATAAATATTCGCCACACTCGCAGCTTAAAGAGGGGGCATGGTAGTGTGGCCGGAGTGGTTCTCGGACACGATGTGGTGCGGGCGTTTCCTCGTTTAATTGCACAGGTAAGGAATCATCCCTATCCGTAATTGAGGCCGGGAGCTGCGAATCGCCACAGCTGTGCCACGTCCCCATTATAAATAGGAGAAGTGTGAGTGCAGAGGAGAGAAAGAAAAGACGGAATAAAGAAAAGGACGGAGGTTAAAAAGAAGAAAAGGCAGGAAGCGAAGGAGCCGGTGTGAGCGAGCGGGCGAGTGAGAGAGAGAGAGAGCAGGCTCAATGTAAAAAGGACAGGCAGCTGGGAAGTGAGCCCTAGTGGGGTGTTTGGCCGGCACCTGGGGACAGGCGGATTGGGTCAGTCCTGCTGAGTTTTGCAGAGGAGCAGAAGTGACCACAATCGAGGACTCTCCGCGTAAGGCCACAGAAGGCAGCCGGAGTCGGTGGCTTGGGAGGTGGGGAACCCAGGTCTCGGTCTGGTGAAACCAAAAGGCTTCTAGACCAACAAGAGAAGGTCAGCTGCAGGTAGGGGGATTTCCTTGTTGCATGGGCCAAATGGGAGAAACAGGGGAGCCGTCAGCTTAAGAAGGCACCGAGTTTTGTTTTTTAAAGGACTGCTTCCAGCCATTGTTTTAACTTCATTTTAATGGATTTATTTAATGCATTTTAACCTCCACATTTCACTTGTTTTTAATTGATTAATTTGAATTGATATTTACTGACTTTTAGAAGCACTGGGCCTGTTTTGAACACGTTTTGCTTTTGACTGTTTTAAATAAAAGCACTTCTGCACTTTGCACCTTTCCTCTTGCTTTGTTTTGGTGTCCTCATTGTCCAGCTCATCCGGTTACATTACCGATGGTAACGGGTTCATGAGGCTCCCAAAAGTAAGCAGGGAGCAGACCCACATTGTCACAGGCCCTGACATCCAGCAACCTCCTGAAGTTTAGGATGTCCCACAGGGCAGCTCAATTAACTGAGTCAAACGCTTTGTAAAAATCGACAAAGGCTGCAAAGTAACTCTGCCAATATTCACTCCATGAGAACCCTCAGTTCCAGGATGTGGTTGATCTTAGACTTCTTAGACATAAAACTAGACAGCTCCTGTCGCTGGTATGTGAGCAGGTAATTTAAGGAGGGCAAGTTTTAATATTTACAGAAAGTACACACATAAAAGAGAAAACTACACCTAATCAAACAATAAGAATTGTAAAACCAGTAATTCCAGCTCATCCATCCCCTTCTAACAAATTTAATCAAGTCAGGGTTGGGTCACCTATTCCAAAAACAAGTGCAATGGGACTAACTGCCCTTAAAAAGGACCAGTGCTAATACACATCCCTAGACTTGATCCGCCAGTTAACTTAATACCCACTGAGGTCAACTCAGACTCCCAGACCCCTGACACAACGGCACAGACGCCAGTCCCCTATTCAAATACACTCTGGCAGAATACTTCCAAAACAGGCTAATTTGTGCAGTAATATTAATACTCTTCTCTTTTCTTTCTGTTTTCTTCTGCCTCCACCCGAGCTAAACTTCATTATTCTCCACTCATTACTCTGACTCCCCTGGGTGAGGTGGAGAACATTTTCTTTAAGCTGGACCTGACAGTACTTCTGGTGCCATGACGTTGCCTCTAGAAAGCACTTCAGGAACAGGCAAAACCCCACTCTCAACAGCCCTCTTGAACTCCAACAGTGCTGCCTGCCAGAACTACAAATGCCAGGCAGCCCTGTGAGCATCTAAATGAGAGCTATGCCAAAGAGATGCTGCCACCTAGGTAACTGGGTGAACACATGGTCCCGATTGGCACAATACTGGCTTCCCGAACAGGGAGGAAGTAGAATCCACTCCGTCAATGAGCTTCTCGTTTGTAATACATTATCAATCCCAGCCAGAACGCCAATATACAGTACAAGGGCCTTCTGTTACACAACATATGAAATACCTCGGGAAAAACCTTTGAAGATGGTAGGGAGACTGAGCAGAGTAGGCTGGAGCTGTGAGGCAGCAGCAGCAGCACAAACCACTGTGCCATTCTGCTGCTCAAAATTACAGCTGAGTAAATGGAATAAAACAGTAAAGAAGTGTGGTAAAAAAATAGGAAAGTGAGCATGCTTTCTAAAAATATTAGTTCTTCCTTCTGCTATTTCCTGTATTTTCCCCTCATTTTACACAATGAGTAATATAAAATTGGGCATAGGCCATTTAAAAAAAATCCCACTGATGTTGAGAGAGCACATGACCTCTAATGGAGAATGGCCAGAGTGGCCTTAAAGGAACAAGGGTGTGAACTACTTAGCTTTGTGTAATCTGAAGTGGTGAGACATACAGTTTTGTTTAGTCATATTTGACACTTTAGCTTCATAACAGAACCAGTGATGAATATATATATATATATATATATATATATATATATATATACTCAGCAAAAAAGAAACGTCCTCTGACTTTCAACTGTTTTTACTTTCAGTAAACTTAATGTGTAAATATTTGTATGAACACTAAAAGAGTCAACACCATAAGACATAAACTAAAAATGTTTCACAATGTGTCCCTGAATGAAGGGAGGCTCAAAATCAAAAGTACCAGTCAGTATGTGGTGTGGCCACCAGCTGCTTGAAGTACTGCAGTGCATCTCCTCCTCATGGACTGGACCAGATTTGTCAGTTCTTGCTGTGAGATGTTACCCCTCTCTTCCACCAAGGCACCTGCAAGTTCCTGGACATTTCTGGGGGGAATGGCCCTAGCCCTCACCCTGTGATCCAACAGGTCCCAGACGTGCTCAATTCCTTCGACGATAAACACAAATCCGTCCATCACCCCTGGTGAGACAAAACCGTGACTCATCAGTGAAGAGCACTTTTTGCCACTTCTGTCTGGTCCAGCGAAGGTGGGTTTGTGCCCATAGGCGGCGTTGTTGCTGGTGATGTCTGGTAAGGACCTGCCTTACAACAGGCCTACAAGCCCTCAGTCCAGCCTCTCTCAGCCTATTGCGGACAGTCTGAGCACTGATGGAGGGATTGTGTGTTCCTGGTGTGACTCGGGCAGTTGTTGTGGCCATCCTGTACCTGTCACGCAGGTGTGATATACGGATCCTGAGCAGGTGTTGTTTCACGTGGTCTTCCACTGCGAGGATGATCAGCTGTCCTTCCTGTCTACCTGTAGCGCTGTCTTAGGCGTCTCACAGTGCGGACATGGCAATTTATTGCCCTAGCCACATCAGCAGTCCTCATGCCTCCCTGCAGCATGCCTAATGCACGTTCTCGCAGTTGAGCAGGGACCCTGGGCATCTTTCTTTGGGTGTTTTTCACAGTCGGTAGACAAGTCTCTTTAGTGTCCTGCGTTTTTAGAGCTGTGACCTTAAATGCCTAATTTCTGTAAGCTGTTAAGGTCTTAACAACCATTCCACAGGTGCATGTTAATTAATTGATTATGGTTAATTGAACATGCATGGAAAACATTGTTTAAACCCTTTACAATGAAGATCTGTAAAGTTATTTGGATTTTTAAAAATTATTGTTGAAATACACAGTCCTGAAAAAGGGACGTTTCTTTTTTTGCTGAGTATATATATATATATATGTGTGTGTATATATACTGTACATACACACACAGAGAATCCTCCTCTTTGAAATATTCCCATTTTTTTTTTTGCTTTACAGCCTTAAATGTAAACACACAAACCAATTATTTTTTACAGCTTTACTTACTCAATGCAATGTATAACATCCAAGTTAAAGATAGAGAAGTAGCCCACCAGACTCATGGCTGTTATTAAAGCAAAAGGTGGGTCAACAAAATATTGAAATGGGGGGTGATCCTTTATTAATCTCATTATGTCTTGTTTTGATGTTTTATAATTTTTCTAACTGTGGCTGTGATATCTTTCACTTGGATGTCATAGATTGCATTAAGTAAGTAAAGCTGGAAAAAATAATTGGTTTGTGTGTTTTCATTTAAGGCTGTAAAGCAAAAAAAAAAATGGGAATATATCAAGAGGGGGGATTCTTTTCTATACCCTCTGTATATATAGTATATATGTAATTTACATAGGTAATGTAATATGTAAATGTTATATTTAATGTGAATCATTCCCTTTTAAATAAATGTGATGTTCATCCATCCATTTAACTTTTGCATCTTTTTGTCCTTTTTTTTGCACATAACACACATACAAGAACATTACACAAGGATTAAGAGTTTACTGACATATCTTTATTTCTGGTATTGCGTACAAGTCTATCAAAAATCAGAACTTTCTGTTTCCGACCCTGGAGTACTTTTGTGCAAGAATCAACAACTGTAAGGCTAAGTGCACTGTACTGTTGTATTACTTTTAGCTAAAAGGTCTGGAATTTTGAGAAAAAAGAAAAATCTTGTAGTTGGAACCTAGTAGATACATGTCGCCTAGTGCACCCACAGGAGTCAACACTTTTGGTTTTCTTTTTACCTTTAAAAAAAAGAAACATTAAGAAATATAACAAGCAAGAAGAGACTTTTCAGTCCACCAAGCGCGTTTGTTTAGATAATAGCTAAGCTGCCCTAATATTTATTCCAGATACAATACAAAGGATGACAAGGTTTCTGCTTCAGTTCCACGCCTCAGAGGTTCAAATGTTGGATTCTGAAAAAAATCAAATAGGGCGTCTGTGTTACCCAAAAAACTTTGCACCAAGACTAGCAGGCCAGTTTTTGTGCTGCAGTGCAGCTGTACTTCTGAAAACCATCCAAATCTAAAGACTTCAGTTATGCCAAAAGCTTTGAGAAATGGCTAGCCTATCTGGATTAAGCTCTTATTTATTGTCATGAACGTGGTAAACAATGCAAAATAAATAAATAAATAAATAAAAACAGATGGTATAGATATGAAGGTGGGCAGACTACCCTGCAATTTATAAAACATGGTGGTCTAATGGTCAGCCTCGGTTTTCTGGAGGTATCATGCAGCCTTGAGATGTTTCTTTAGCCAGTCATCTCAGTTGCCGTAGTCACCAGTTTTTTTCCATTCCAGACAGTCTTGAATTGTTCTGGTACTGGGATCTCCACCTAATAATTAAAATCAAAAAATCAAAATGTATTTTGCCACATACAATTATACACACAGTGCAATATGTAGTGAAATTGTTACTTGCAAAACTCCAAAATTGTATCATAGGAGAATATAAAAAGACAGTAACTAGTAAATACTTATCTGTGTAAATATCAAAATGCGTAATTTAAAAATAAATATAAAAAATATCAATATGCACAATATAAAAAATAATAATGTAAGAGATTATAAAAATATATAATAAATAATAACTTAAAAGAGTATTAACAACAGGGCATCATGTAATTCTAGACACTGTCCTCATTTAGCATCATGTGGAGGATGGACTATGGAAAGAAGGTCCTCCTCAGCCTCTCTGAACTTGGTCTTCAAGTTGCCCTGACCGCAGCACAGAGAAGAGGCCATTGTTGGGATGGCTGGTATCTCTCATAATTTTCTTTGCCCTGGTCTGACATTGCTTGGTATTGATGACCTGGAAGTTACAGAGTATACACCAAAAATTGTTCTGCTTTCTCTTGAGGGCCAGATTATCAAATGTTAAATGTAGGGAGGGCTTGGATCACAGCACTCACATCTGAATGAGAACAACAACAGTGATTTAATAACTTGTTTCAAAGGGTGTTCACTGACCTTAATATTGATACATAAATCAATATGAATCACGTAGGTACAAACAAAATCTTACAAATGTACTCTGAATTGCTTTTTAACTGAGTAACAATGGCTTTAATACACTCTTAATTTGTATTACATTTGATATTGATTACATTTTATACATTTGTTACAATCATTTTTAATTTTTAAAAAACAATACATCACAGAACCACGTTAAATAACAAAATATCCCCATGTAAGTTAATGTTTTTTTTTTCTTTACTACTTTTTTCATCTTTATATATATTTGACTGGTACTTTACAACCAGTGCTCTATTTGTTGGGCAGCACGGTGGCGCAGTGGTAGCAATGCTGCCTTGCAGTAAGGAGACCGGGGTTCGCACCCCTGCCTGGAGTCTGCATGTTCTCCCAATGTCTGCGTGGGTTTCCTCCCACAGTCCAAAAACACGCAGGTTAGGTGATTTGTTGATCCTTAATTGGCCCGAGTGTGTATTTGGGGCGTGTGTGTGTTTGTTTGCCCTGTGATGGAGTGGCACCCTGCCCAGGGTTAGGACCTTCCTTGCACCCTATGTTAGCTGGGATAGGCTCTGGTGAATCCCCGTGACCCCAACAAATACATTTATTTCTATAGCACATTTTCATACAAATAATGTAGCTCAAAGTGCTTTACATGATGAAGAAAAGAGAAATAAAAGACAAAGTAAGAACAAACAGACTCTTGTTTGTTTTCTAATGACTAAGACTGCACTTACTTGACTTTGCAACAGCCATAAAATTAAGTTCTTAAGAACTGAAAGCAGTTAAAGAGGGAGCGAATGTTAATTTGTATTACATTCGTAAGTGAGAAGCTTGACTTACATATATAAATCGGAGCAAATATTCTTAGAGGAAAAACAGACATCCTTATAGCATGTGGGAACTGGACCTAGTTCAGATCTGTTCCAAACTGCATACATGTCACTGATTGAAGCACCGGTTTCCATTCAGATGATTCTCGTATTTCCTTCAGTTTTAAAAAGACAAACTCCTGTATGGCTTTCAATGCAAACTTTTTCCCCACATCAACTGGATTCTTCAAAAACTTCATTAGTGGGGATGTCAAGGCTGTCAAACCTGTTTGCCCGAAACTTATCTAAAAATTCTATCATTGTTATGGGAATTTGTGCAGATGCCGAGATTTTCATTCAATTGTGCAGTGTTTGAAAATGCAGCATTTCCTCTGTAGTCAAATTGTAGCGGTTGCAGAGACACTAAGATTCACACCGTCTGAAGATGGTGATTTGTTTATTTTATTGTGGGAACCCCAGGGGCACACCCATACTTGACCTGGCACACACACACACTGAGACACTGTTGGTGGCACCATGAATAGATATATAACTGAAATGTATTAATCAAATAATCATAAAAGAACACTGCGGTGGGCTGGCGCCCTGTCCAGGGTTTGTTTCCTGCCTTGCGCCCTCCCTGTGTTGGCTGGGATTGGCTCCAGCAGACCGCCGTGACCCTGTAGTTAGGATATAGCGGGTTAGATAATGGATGAATGGATGGATTATAAAAGAACATATAATATGCCAAGGTCACATATGCAAAGGCCCTCCCCAGCTCCCTGTCAACGATAATAAATTACAACACTAACAGCAGATAGTAAACACTAACATCAATGTCCAAAACGGTTCAATATAGCAGGGGCAGTTGATGATAGGATGTGTGATTGAAACACCCTATGAACACTTTCTGTAAGCAATGTAAAGTTTTATCCTACCAGATTCCTGATACGGTGTGGGGTTTGAAGTGATTGGGAATGCTCTCTCAGATGAAGATTTATCCAATCAGTATGAACTCACACGGACAGGCAGGCACACTATAATCCAAGGTAGTCAAGATGTAATTGTGTGTTGAAGCATATTAACAAACAGACGGATGATGGTGGTCTCCTTTAGGTTCCTTTTTAAAGGGCCTGTCTGCTCAATCCTCTTCCCGGCTGCCCCTAAGCCCCCTGAAGCTGTCCAGTAGTGCTATACTGCTGGGGCTGCTGGGAGATGTAGAACATTTTAAGCAGCACTGCTACAAACTCATTTGAAAACAAGTCCAGTTTCTTTTTAAATCTGTTAAGTTTTTCTACAGGATCACAGACTGTTTTGTCCTTTCCTTGCAAAACAAGGTTAAGCCTATTTAAATATTGGAAGGTTCCACTTGAGAAGAACACTTCTGTCATGAATTTTGGATATAAATGTCTTCGCTTCTTTAAGACGACAATCGCTTAGAAAAGCAATGATCTATCACTTGAGTTCATAAACCGTTTTGAATGTATTGCCCCTACTTATCCATCTAACATTGTTATGCACAAATAAATCATTATCCTTCGCTAGCATGTCAGACAGGAGTTTGCGAAACAAGAGGTGTTGTTGCCTGGAAGTTACCCTGATGAGATTGATCATCCACCTAACACTGTCCATTGTATTTTTAACTCATCACCGAGTTTTTGACACAAAAACACGAGTTTGGATGTATCAGGGAATGTGAAGATTTCATATGCAAGGGTAAGTTCAGTCAGGCAGGCTGATGGATCCTGAACCCTTCCAGCCATGAAGGGAGCACCATCTGTTACTAGAAGATTTACTTGTTCCAATTTCCAAGTCCATTTGTATTATTAGAAAAAAACTCTTCTGATTTCCCCTGTTGTCTGTACCTCCAAAGAAATTAGACTGAGCAAGCACTCCCCATCGAAAAATCTCACGTGTGGACATAGTTGTGTGATGTCACCACCGTCGATGGAGTCGTCAATAGCTTGCAACACAACATCAACAACTCTAGAGTTTCAAAACCATCACTTGCTAGTACTGTACTTCTTACACAACTCTTCTCACAGTTGTGGTATTGAACATTGGTATCTTCTGATCGGATTAAATTTGTCATCAGACGTTCATGAACCCCTCTATAGTAGTTCACATGTATTCGTTGACAGACTTGGAGTCAATGAACGGTTACTTTCTTTTTTATGAGAATCCAAAATGGAAGGAGGCTGATGTATCTCTTTCTTGCTCAGAATATGACCAAACCATGATAGCTTGTCTGCTTTCATGCGCTTTGCACTTTACGTGTAGGAACATATCTGGGCCTGCTGGAAAATTTGTGTCAAAGTTTGAGTACTCTGTATTAAAGTGCTTTCTTAAGTTGTATTCTTCACTGAAACTAACATACTCATTACAGAGCAAATATACTGGTTTTAATAAAACAGGTACAAATAAATATTTCTTAGTCCAATCATTATTAAACTGCCCATTTTCATTGTCACCTTTCTTTATAAGGTACATTTGCATATAATGCGTGACGCACCTGTCTGCATTAAACAACTTGGCCCCCAGAGACCATTTTATTGAAATGTGGCACCCTTGTCTTTTAATGAAATTTGTTGAGGCAGTTCAGTTTCCATTGAGATATCTTGAAAAGATTGTACTATGCAGTTTAACAAATTCAGAATCTTCCATAGAAAACCATTAGTGAATTTGAGAATTGGTCTTTCTTAATAGATGGAGAAACATCCTGCGCAACTTCAACTGCAAAATACTTTGTTTCAATTTTACCTTAGACAGCAGTGTTACCAGCTTGACTATTTTGGCAAACAGATCCCCAGTACAAATTAATGAAACATCTGCAGACTGCATGCACAGGGGAAGAAGTTGCTGTCGCTGGCTGATTGAGCACGTGTGGCAATCCTCTGTCTGCAAGTCTGGTGGAGCACTTGCAAATTCCTCTCCAACACGACTTTGTTTCTCTTTTATGAAGTCTTTGCAGTGACTTGACTCCAAGCAGAAGAGAACCAGTGCACCATCTGCATCTCTAACTTTACAATGCTTTAAGCCATAACAAGTCAGTTAAATGACCTTAACCATAAAAGTATAAAATACAAGAAAGGAAAAAAAATATCTAGATATGAAGTGCTCTGTTGCACGTATGTCATTGTGCACATAGAAAATAACATTTACTCAGTACTACATTACACTAAATCAGCCTAACAGCTCTATTATCTACAGAATATAATGATTAACTGTTTCACAGTAAGTACAATTTACTAGGTTGATCAGGCGTCAGCCCCGATTTCAGACTATACATAAGATAGATAAATAATTAAAGAATACCAACATCTCCTGGTTTTAACGGGGCAGTAAAGTTTTTTCAGTGCTGCAGATATTGCTTCTCCAAAACAAACATTGTCGAAATGTTATTACAAAAGTTGGCATGAAATTCCAAGGGGGGACCCCCACTTGATTAACAACTTGTATTATATTTATCCAGCATTGCAAAGAGAAACAAGAAGCATACAAACACAGTACCAGCATTTATTTGTTTCCACCTAAACCACTGTGTGGAATTCTATCTCTTCATCAGTTAGTTTTTTTTGGGGGCCCTGATCTCACTCCCTGATGGGGAGATAAAGGAACAAACAACAAGAAAGGAAAACGAAAATGTATCTAGATATGAAGTGCTCTGTTGCGCATATGCCATTGTGCACATAGGAAATAATATTTACTCAGTACTACATTACACTAAATCAGTCTAACAGCTTTATTATCTACAGATTATAATGATTAATTGTTTCCCTGTCAGTATTATTTACTAGGTTGATCAGGCGTCACATTGACAGGGACAGTCCCGATTTCAGACTATAGATAGTTTTTTTTTGGGGGGGCCCTGATCTCACTCCCTGATGGGGAGATAAAGGAACAAACAAATGACGATGGGCTTTACACATGACTATACATGCCACACAAGGAAAATATTTACCTTTAGAGTGCCATATTCACCTGATATTCAGCATGCAATAAAGTTTGCTTTTCACTTCAGTTATTCCCTAACTTTTGTCACTATTTTAATCAATTAAGTTTGCCAAGTCCTATATAATAAATCACTACAGCTAGACATGCTCAAGCAATGAATAAGTAAATTACAACAGTTTTTATTTTTTATTTAGGTTATGTTCATTTACAACTGCAAATTGTCACCCTGTGTGAATATGGGGTGTGTGGTGCATGTGTGAGAGGTGGTCCCTGTTACACACAGGTTTTCTACCTTTTGCCCAAACCTGGTGAGACTGGGATGGTTCTAGAACCTTCCTCCCGAAATCATTCCATTGACAGCTATAATGCCTGCACAGTCCCCAAACACTCTTGAATGTTAACATCATACATACATTTTCTAACTTCTTTAAGATTGAGAAAGACATTTTTGTACATATTTGCTAAATAGCAAATAAGAAAAATAGCTAGTGGAATTTCGTCACCTTGTGAAAAATTTGGAGCAGAAGCATCTAAAGAGAATGTGACAGTAAGGGGCAAGGCAAAGAGAACAAGTTGTTTTCTTTTTTTTTATTTTAATTTTATTCAAAGAAAATAACATTCCATATGATTGAGTCTAACTTATACAACTAAGAAGGTAACATTGCATGCAACCAAGTCAAACTTAACAAAACAGAATAAATCCCCACCCCAAGAAAAAGAGAGGAAAGCGAACAGCTAGAACACATCTATAAAAATAATGTCCTTTTCCCCCAATATAAATGCTTATTCTAAACTGTTATTAATTAGATCTTACCATATTTTAAAAAACCTTTTGAATAAATCATCTAAGTGAGAATGTTATTTTTTTCAGTTTTAAATAGTATAGAACATCAGTTACCCAATGACTTATAATAGGTGGGCTTAGATTCTTCCAGTGGAGCAAGATAAGAGTCTGTGCCATTAATGTCGTAAAGGCAATTGCAATTTGTTTGTCCTTCTCCACAGACACAACTGTTAATGGGTTAGCTATCTAATAGGCATTGGAAGATTTTTGTCTGTAATAATCCTTATATATAATTTGATACTATCCGTATGTATGGTGTTCACGTCAATACCCCGTATGTATGGTGTTCGCGTCAATACCTCGACTCAATACAAAAGTTAGAACCATGCAATGGGACTCTGCCTCTGTAGTTAGAACATAACGTGGCAAACATGGACACAGTATTGCATGATTGGCTAAGAATGTTCGAATACTTCAGTGACGCCGCTGGACGGCCGAGTATACAGTAGTAAGTCAGTGTTGGTTCGAGCAGATAACAGTAAGTTCGGTTGGTTTTGGAACGTTGGTTTGGTGGGGCGTACGCTCCAGGACTATCATCGTCGACTGACTTAAACCCTTCGACAGTTCCGGAACCACAAGTAATTTAGAACGTATCGCCATTTGCTTGGTACGTCGAAATCTATCTTTGGGCAGTTCGGTTTTGGCATCCGTCCTTCTGACATCTATTGGCAAACTGAGTAATGACGGCTGGGTATTAACAACGGTCATTGTTTAAGTTTTAGCCGATCTCAGATCTAAAATGACCACGCCAACATAATTATTACTCCAACTCTGATTAGAGTCGTAAAATACGGTTTGTTTTGAAAATTTGTTTGCCAGAAAAAATCAAATGAGGTGCGCTGAAGAGCTGAGTTCATGTCTCGCAGCCCCGTTTAAACAGGAAGCTATTTTAAGCACAAATCAGTGCCATAATAACAAAATCATTTCAAGGACTTAAAAAAACAAGTAATTCTTTGCAAAGTATGGATTTCACAAACATAGAATTTGTAGCCCGATTCGATCGGTCTCCCAGTCACTAGTCTTAATTAATTTGGTGCACTTCCAAAACAAGTGGCCCAGTTAGGCTAGAGCCACATTGCATAGTTCACAGGTTTAATCTTGGCCTGGATACATTTCGGACTATTTTAAATTAGATAAACTTGAGTGATAAAAGATTTTAAGTTGAGTGATTGAATGCTTTGTGCATATGGAACTAGTGTGTGTTCTATGCATGGCTACCTTCCACGCCTTTTCTGAGATGTTACGTGAAAGATCCTTTCCCCACTGTACCCTAGGATCTTTGAAAAGAAGAGACTTTAATATATTTTTATAAATTATTCAAATGCTACCTGAGTCTTCAAGACTGGTTAGTATTTCTTCTGGAATAAAAATGGGTGGAAGGTGAGGAAAATTGGGTAGGTTCCTTGTAGCAATGTTTCTGATTTGAAAACAGTGGAAAAACTGTGTTGATGGGAAGTTAAATTGAAAGCGTAAGTGTTCATAAGATGCAAAGTCATTATCTATGTAAAAGTCTTTAAATGTTTTAATCCCGGATGCTTTCCAAGCATTAAATAACGTGTAGGTTTGAGAAGGCAGAAAAAGGTGATTGTCGTGTTGAGATGCAACAAATATAGGCTTCTCTGCCTTCCATATTCTGAGTGATTGATGGACAATCAGATTATTGGTATATTGATGATAATTTGTATTTACTGCGACAGAAAGCAGGACATATAAAGAAGTACAGCAGGATTTTATTTCTATTGTAGACCAAGCTTGTGTATATTTATCAATTTATGTCCAGGTGTTTATAGCTTGTATATTTGATGCTCAGTAATAAAATTGAAAAATAGTGCCATACCACCTTCTGCTTTAAGACTTTGTAGAGTCGCGCTTTAAATGTGTGGATGTCTTAAATTCCAAATAAGTGAGGTTATAATTGAGTCTAATTTCTTAAATAATGATGTATTACTGAATATGGGGAAGCTCTGAAATAGAAAAACAAGCTAGGGAAGGATATTCATTTTGAAAGAATTGATTATCCCCTCTAATGTGAGATGGAGGGTAGACCATCTATTCACATCTTGTTTAATTGTTTCCTTGACAGCAAAAATTTTGTTGAAAAAATCTTTATATTTATTTGTGACGTTTACCCTAGATATTTAAACTGTTAGGATACAATAAATGGATAGATATCCAGTCTAGTGTTGCTAGTGCATTAATTACTACTGGTAAGGAAGTTTGTGGATCTGATATATACAGTGGAGGAAATAATTATTTGACCCCTCACTGATTTTGTAAGTTTGTCCAATGACAAAGAAATGAAAAGTCTCAGAACAGTATCATTTCAATGGTAGGTTTATTTCAACAGTGGCAGATTGCACATCAAAAGGAAAATCGAAAAAATAACTTTAAATAAAAGATAGAAATTGATTTGCATTTCATTGAGGGAAATAAGTTTTTGAACCCCTACCAACCATTAAGAGTTCTGGCTCCCACAGAGTGGTTAGACACTTCTACTCAATTAGTCACCCTCATTAAGGACACCTGTCTTAACTAGTCACCTGTATAAAAGACACCTGTCCACAGAATCAATCAATCAAGCAGACTCCACACTCTACAACATGGGAAAGACCAAAGAGCTGTCCAAGGATGTCAGAGACAAAATTGTAGACCTGCACAAGGCTGGAATGGGCTACAAAACCATTAGCAAGAAGCTGGGAGAGAAGGTGACAACTGTTGGTGCGATTGTTCGAAAATGGAAGGAGCACAAAATGACCATCAATCGACCTCGCTCTGGGGCTCCACGCAAGATCTCACCTCGTGGGGTGTCAATGGTTCTGAGAAAGGTGAAAAAGAATCCTAGAACTACATGGGAGGAGTTAGTTAATGACCTCAAATTAGCAGGGACCACAGTCACCAAGAAAACCATTGGAAACACATTACACCGCAATGGATTAAAATCCTGCAGGGCTCGCAAGGTCCCCTGCTCAAGAAGGCACATGTGCAGGCCCGTCTGAAGTTTGCCAATGAACACCTGAATGATTCAGAGAGTGACTGGGAGAAGGTGCTGTGGTCTGATGAGACCAAAATAGAGCTCTTTGGCATTAACTCAACTCGCTGTGTTTGGAGGAAGAAAAATGCTGCCTATGACCCCAAAACACCGTCCCCACCGTCAAGCATGGGGGTGGAAACATTTTGCTTTGGGGGTGTTTTTCTGCTAAGGGCACAGGACAACTTAATCGCATTAACGGGAAAATGGACTGAGCCATGTATCGTGAAATCCTGAGCGACAATCTCCTTCCCTCTGCCAGGAAACTGAAAATGGGTCGTGGATGGGTGTTCCAGCACGACAATGACCCAAAACATACAGCAAAGGCAACAAAGGAGTGGCTCAAGAAGAAGCACATTAAGGTCATGGAGTGGCCTAGTCAGTCTCCGGACCTTAATCCAATAGAAAACCTATGGAGGGAGCTCAAGCTCAGAGTAGCACAGAGACCGCCTCGAAACCTTAGGGATTTAGAGATGATCTGCAAAGAGGAGTGGACCAACATTCCTCCTAAAATGTGCGCAAACTTGGTCATCAATTACAAGAAACGTTTGACCTCTGTGCTTGCAAACAAGGGTTTTTCCACTAAGTATTAAGTCTTTTTTTGTTAGAGGGTTCAAAAACTTATTTCCCTCAATGAAATGCAAATCAATTTCTATCTTTTATTTAAAGTTATTTTTTCGATTTTCCTTTTGATGTGCAATCTGCCACTGTTGAAATAAACCTACCATTGAAATGATACTGTTCTGAGACTTTTCATTTCTTTGTCATTGGACAAACTTACAAAATCAGTGAGGGGTCAAATAATTATTTCCTCCACTGTACAGTATCATATCATTTGCATATAGTCATATTTTCTGTTCGAGTCCTTTTCTGATAATCCCCTTTATCTCTAATGCATTTTGAAAGTAAATGGCCAATGGCAATTGTAAAAAACAATGGTGATAGGGGGCATCCTTGTTTGGTGCCACATTTGAGTTTGTAGTAGTTTGAGATAATTTTGTTAATACAGACAGAGGCTTCTGGACTGGTACAAATTTATTTTATCAATGCACATATATTTGGGCCAAACCCAAATCTGTGCAATGAGTGAAAAGGTAATCCCATTCAACCATGTCAAATGCTTTTTCTTTGTCCAAAGATAATAAGATCTCTGGTGTATTTGATTTTATGGGTGAGTATATTTCATTAAACAAGGCAGAAGATTAGAAACTAAGTGTCGGTTTATAATAAATCCGTTTTCATTTTGTGGTATTACAATTCTTTTTACTAGAACTTTGGAGATCATCTTATTATCATTACTCAGAAGAGAAACTCATCTCTATGATGCACATTGTCCTTATTTTTCTTTGGATAGATGGTAATTAATCCTTGGCAAAAGGTTTGAGGTAGATTTTGTTGTCTCTAGTTTCAATAAATGTTGCTAATAATAGGGGAGATAACTTGTGTGAACATTTCTATAAAATTCCACTGGAAAGCCATTAGGGCCTGCTGTTTTCCCACCTTGGAGTGAGTGTATAGCATCCAGTAATTCTGAAAGTGTGAGAAGTTTCTTTTGTTCATCTGCACCAAGTATTTAGCCATGATACTGTATTTGTAATGCATCAAAAAACCCATTAGATTGCGTCTAATCTTCTTTAAACTGAGTGGAATATAAGGACTTATAGTACTCCCTAAATGTGTCAATGATTATATCTCCATCTGTGTTGGTAATTTCTGTAATTCCTGCCTGTGGATTTCTTGAGCTAAGATATTATTAACTGTTTTCTATTCAAGAAAATTAAATTCTGTGTATTGCTGCTCAGAAACATGTTTTTCTGCGATAATGAATGCATTTTAAAGTATATCTGCAACCCGGAGTCTCCACCTTGGAGCTCCATGTTGGTGGAGCTAACTTATTAGATAATTCTTGGTACTTTTTGAGTCAGATAAGCCCCCCAATACCCTAGTGTAACTGGGCAGAGGTCTGGAGATCTGCAGCTAGACTATATTGACACACAGCTACTTGGAGTTGGGCCAGATAATTTGTTTTCTGGACTGGTCTTAGCTTGTGGGCCACCAGTTGAGGTGACCTAGTGTGCACCCAATGATGCATTCAGCTGAATGCACCAATCTCTGCAGAACCTTGCAGTTTCCAAACCAGGCAGTAATAATTCCTGTCATGATATTTTTGATAGTGGATATACAGGAATTCTTTGATATCTGGGAGAGCAGCCTAAAACCTCTAGGCATCTAAGGTTGTAAAATACATTGGTTTGCTTTCTTCACCAAGGTGTCAATGTGCTTGGAACTGGTCAAGTCCTCTATGAAGTGGACACCATGGTATCTAAAACTGCACTCCTTTTCCACCTGTCTGCTGTTAATTCCAAGGGGGTGGTTTTCTCCCAAAGTCCACAATCAGCTCCTTTGTCTTGCTGATATTCAGGAGAAGTTCAGTGTGACAGATAGTCCACTTCATTCACATAAGCCTCCTCATTGATGTTAGAGATCAGGCCCAAAACAGCAAATGTGAAAATGATGACAGAGTCATGTACAACCACGCAGCCATGTATATAGAGCGAGTACAGCAAAGGACACAGAACTTAGCCTTGTGGAGCATGTTTGTTGAGAGTGAGGGGTAATGAAATGTGGTCACTCACTTGAACCTGGTGGATGAGCTTAGAGGGGTTTATTGCATTAAATGCCGAACTATAGTCTGTAAATAGTATTCATACATAATTCCCTATACCTGTCCAGGTGGGCCAGCACTGTATAAAGGATCGAAGTACATATACTGGCAGAAACATTTTTTTATCATTATTAAAAATGAATACCGTGCTTAAGTGTGTCTATTTGAAGATGTGCCTCATAAAAATAAATTGAATTGGGCTTAGACCTGTGACATGGTAGTGCATTAGCTGGTGCTGCTGCTTCTCACCTCCAGCATCCTAGGTTTTAATCCTAGGCTTAGGAGGCACTGCCTTTGTGGAGTCTGCATGCTCTCCTTGTGTGTCTAGTGGGTTTTCTCAAGATAATCTGGATTTCCCTTCACATACTAAAGATGGCCCCACATGTATGAGTATGCCAGTTGAAGGTTTCAAGTTTAGAGTAGGCATAAAAATGTATTGGTTAAGGCTGAGGACTTCAAACCCTGAGGTTGTGGGTTCATATCCCGCTACTTACACATTGTGACCATGAGCAAGTCACTTCACCTGCCTGTGTTTCAACTGAAAAAACAAAAAAAAAATGTAACAAATTGTAAACCCAAATTTGAGTAAAGGCATCAGCCAAATAAATAAACGTAAATGTAAAATTGGTTTCTGCCTTGTTCCCAGTGCTGCCAGAACAATGTCAAACTCATCAACCCTTAACTGGAATAAGCAGGATGGATGAATAAAAATGGGTGAGGTGGAGGTGCAGTGATCGGAATTGCTTCTTTACAAATTAGACAGATTCATGTATTTTTGGCATGTTCTCATCATACACGCTTGGTTTCCTTATACATCACAAGGTCATGTATGTTTTGTTAATTGGGTTGTTTAATTTTGTCACATGTAAGTGCAGTTGTCTGGCATTCAACTAGTGTCTCTTCTGGAGTTGGTTCAGTCCTTGCACTTGGTGCTTCTGCACAGGGCTAGATTAATGCCAACTGGCCTTTCATTGGTTAACTGACAAGACATTAAGAGTCAATAAATGCTGAAGGTGAATAAGAGACTAAATCGCACCTCATTTATGTAAATAGTAAAAGAAATAACCAAATAAAGAGCCTAAGGGCCACACAATGGTGAGTTAAATGCTTGCCAAAACTAGCGAGATGTATTTACACTTGACGGAAATAAAACTCTTACACCATGAGGTGGAAACAAATGTGGCATCTGACAACAATTCCAATACCAAACGTTTTAACTTTAGACACTCATCATGCCAAAGAAAGCACTTTTTTAACAATGCAAACAAAGTTGAATATGACAGGTAGGGATAATTACCAAAAAAAAAAAAAAAAACTAAAAACTGAGCAAAGTTGGGTGTGGTAGTTAAAGAGTTAGGGGCATTATTGCCAGGGATGCCACTCTTCCCTTGGGTCCTAAACAGATTTTTATTTTTCTTAATGGTTAATCCAGTACTGCTGCTGGGGTATGTCTTCAACCCAGGGCAACTCCATATTGCACTTGACAGGTTAAGAAAGTGGGTAGAAGGAAGAACAAAAAGTGATACAGTCATGTGAAAAAGTGAGCACACCCCATGGTGATTACTGATGTTTTCAACATGCTTGAATTGACAAACTGTAGATTGTCATTGAAATAGTCAAATTGACATGGTGTAATTATTCTCATAATCAAAATTAACAAAAATATCACAACCTCGAATCCAAAAACTTAGAATCAGGTGTTCCAAATGAGGTACCAAAGATTAGGACCTCCTAAAGGAGTACGCAGGTAGCCCTGTCTTATTGAAACCACAGATATCTGGGGTCTGTGTGGTGTCATCATGCAAGTTCAAAAGAGTTCTCTAAGGCCTTCAGAAAGAAGCTGGTGAAAGTCTAGAAATCTGACATGGTATTAAAAATATTACTAAACGACAGATCATTCCACTGTAAGGAAAATCATCTGTAAGTACAGCAGACCTCAAACGACTGGTAATTTATTTAGGACTGGCCAGCCCAGCAAATCCAGCTGACTGGTACTAAAAGGAGTCTCTAAGAACTGCAAAATTCAAGATCTGCATGTGACTCTTGCAAATGTTGGTGTGAAAGTGCATGCATCTACAATCAGGAAGAGACTACACAAATTTGACTTGGAGGTGAGGAGTGCCAGGAAAAGGCCTTTGCTGTTTAAAAAGAACAATAAAGCAAGACTAAAGTTTGCCATTGGACATCTAGGCACAGACCATGCCTTCTGGAACAATATGCTCTGGACAGATGAATCAAAAACAGAGTTGTTTGGAAACAGTAAACATGTTTGACACTATTTCATGGAAAAACCTCAAACCAGCTGTCAAGCATGGTGGTGGAAATGTTATGGTTTGGAGTTGCTTTGTTGCCTCAGTCAACTATGAATTCTGCATCATATCAAAGTGTGTTTGAGGAGCCTTTGAGGCCATCTGTCAGAAAGATGAAGTTGAACCGGAAATGTACGTTTCATCATGATAATAATCCAAAAACACACTGGCAAATCCACTAAGGAATGGCTCACAAGCAAGAAATTAGAATATTATGGCCTAGTCAAAGCCCTGTGATTTAAACCCCATTGAAATGATTTGGGGGATTTGAAATGGGGAGAACATGCAAAAAAAAAAAAAAAAAAAACCCACAAACATATTACAACTGATGGAATTCAACATTTAGGAGTTGTCAAACATTTCACCAAGTCAATGTCAGAGACTGGTGAGAAGTTTTGCAAAACGCCTAAAAGAAGTCATAAATGCTAAAGGGCAATACCAGTTTTTGAGGCCAAGGGTAGACTTACTTTTTCTCAGCAGACCATTACACAATTGAAATTTCTGTTGAATAATTTCTTAAAATGGCATTTTTTCCTACTGTGTGGGTACAGTTTGCATGAAGATCTACTGTTTGCATGTTCAAATATGTTGAAAAAGTCAACAATTCCCACAGGGTGTACTTACTTTTTCACATAGCCATATAATCCTGGGCGGAAATCTATGAATGTTGGTCTGAGCCCTGATCCCTGTCACGTTATTACAAACCAAATAAAAGAGATCTATTAAGTGCGTACCTATGGAATGTGGAGTGCAAAAATGCAGCAGCAGTACCACCTAACTTGTGTAGCCATAACTACTTTCACAAATGCTTTACTTCAATAAAACATTGTCCATTAATAGTTGTGTTTCTAAAGTGGAAATTATTATGCAATCAAACCCAGACCTCACCATGGGCTACAACTGCCTGTGCAATCCATTGAAACTCCTTAATCTGAAACAAGCACTGATTTAATAACGCTAGAAAAACATAATCAGATGGCTCTGTTTCCATTATGTTAACACTGAATGACCTACTAAACAACACCCATCACTCCCAGCAGACTGATGCACCTGAAGGTATACATTTTTTAAACTGTTTACTAAATAAGGTGTAGAGAAGATTTGTCAGGCAACAAGATGGTGACACCAGCCCATGAAAACCAAAAGAAGACAGACATGGCTCAGCACACAAATAGGATTCCTGCACAGAAGTCTACTCACAAATTCCCCTTGGGCATCGGGCACCAAGATGTTCATCTCAGATGACTTGGCACTGATGATCTCACACTGTGTAGAATCCTTGCTCAGGTATATGTGACAGCCATCAGTCTTGTTGATTGAGATAGTGGGCACCTTTCCCATCACCTGAAGGTTAAGAATACAGTTATGATGAGCACAAAGCAAACAATTAACAAACAACATAAAGAAGGCATCTTATCACCCGATTGCACCACCATACCTGAATTTTTGTATCCTTGCAGTTGATCACATCCACTATCCCAACAACATCATCAAAAACCAAGCCCACCTTTGTACAGTTATCTATAGTAAGAAGAACACAAGAGATGGACTGGTATGAACCAATACACAGAAAATGTACAGTGAAAATGGCTGAAGGCTCTGGATGACCAAATGGGACTTAGAGGCTACATATGAGAAATATAAGGGAGAATCCCTGCCCTCTGATTATGTATGCATAAACAATTATACTACATTGTATGCTGGGAGTAAAAGCTGCATTGCAAAGCAAGTTAAATATTCACTAACCAGCCACTTTATTAAGTACACCTGTTCAACAGCCTGTTAATGCAAATATCTAACCAGCCAATTACAGTACATGGCAGCAACTCAATGCATTTAGGCATGTAGACACTTCAAGATGACCAGAACATTACAATGGGAAAGAATGGTGATTTAAGTGACTTTGAATGTGGCATGGTTGTTGGTGCCAGACAGACTGGTCTGAGTATGTCAGAAACTGCTGATCTACTGGGATTTTCACACACAACCAACTCTAGGGTTTACAGAGAATGGTCTAAAAAAAAAGAAAACAATCTCCAGTGAGTCTCTGGATGAATATGCCTTGTTAATGCCAGAGGTGAGAGGAGAATGGCCAGACTGGTTCAAACTGATAGAAAGGCAACACTTGTTACAACTGAGGCATACAGAAGAGCATCTCTAAACACACAACATCTCGAACCTTAAAGCAGATGGGCTACAGCAGCAGGAGACCACACCGAGTGTCACTCCTGTCACTTAAGAACATGTAACTGACAATACAAGATTGAAGAAAACATGAAAGCATAGATTCATCCGGCCTTGTATCAATGGTTCAGGTTAGTGGTAGTTGTGTAGTGGTTTGGAGGATTTTCTTGGCACACTGTGAGCCTCTTAGTACCAATTGATCATCTTTTAAATGCTAATACCTGAGTATTGTTGCTGATCATGTCCATAACCACGGTGTACTCATCTGCTGATAGCTACTTCCATAAGGATAACACGCCATGTCACAAAGCTCAAATGACCTCAAACTGGTTTCTTGAACAAGACAATGAGTTCACTGTACTTAAATGACCTCCACAATCCCCACATCCTAATCCAATAAAGCACCTTTGGAATGTGGTGGAACGGAAGATTTGCATCATGGAAGTACAACCAACAGATCGGCAGAAACTGTACAATACTGTCATTTCAATTAAGAACTAAAATCCCTGAGGAATGTTTCCAGCACCTTGTTGAGTCTATGCCATGAAGAATTATGGCAGTTCTGAAGGAAAAAGGGGGTCCAACCCAGTACTAGCAAGGTGTATCTAATAAAGTGGCCAGCGAGTGTATATATAACGCTTTTTGCACCATATTTCTCTCATTTGATTATTTCCCCCATGGTTATTGAAGGGGTATATATAAGGTTCAAGTATGTCCTGCATTCAGTAAAGGACACAATCCCAGGGAGCAAGCCACCCCCTGCTGGAGACACACCCAAAACATTCAAGTGTCAGTGGAGTGAAATGTAAGAAGACATTTTCTCTGTTTTACTCACCCAGTGTGATGGAGTTGATTTTGCCTTTTATTTGCAGCGTGCTACCGTGGCATTTAAACATATAGACTACCTGCTTCAGCTCCGTGTTACTGATTACGAGCTCCTGGGCATCGACTTGGTTCTCCTATTTGGATAGTCAGACCCCAAATAAAAGTGAATGAAGAGAAACACATTTAGTATTTAGTGCTTATGTTAGACAACACTTACATAACATTTACTTATTTTAACATTTTATCATTTTTTACTTTTCCTTAATATGATGAAGGTAAATGTGGTGTGATCGGGACAAGATTTCCTTTGAAGCAATAGTTAATGTGTGTCGCAATGCTGACCTGTGCAATAGTCAAACCTGACTAGTTCAGGATATTAGCGGATGGATGGCATTAAGGGTCTGTCAAAGCAGCAGGTGCAGGCTCTGCCGAGCTTCGCATATCCCACCCTGCCACTTGCTCTGTATGTGCATCTGTTAACTTCATCAATGCTTGTACTGTATTTTCTTGAGCAGCCTTCTTCACTAAAAGATGGCAGTATTAGTTGAAGGACAGGAAGCAACCCCGGAGAGTACAGCCACACTCATCCACAGATTCTCCAAGTACCCTAACATGTGCATGTTTTAGATGTATATCAGGTTTTCCTCCAGGATTTCCCAGTATTTTGCTGCAGTCATCATACCCTCATAAGCCTTCCAAGTCCTGCTGTAGAGAAGTATCCTGTCAGTCTGATGCTGCCACCACGATGGTGTGTTTTCCATTATGTGCAATGTTTGGAAACATGATGTTTAGTCTGATGGCCACAAAGTTCAATTTTGGTCTCATCAGACCATAAAAACCTTTTCCAGATTAGTTCAGAGTCTTCAAAGTGACTTCTGGCAAACTTTAGCTGATGCATCATGCACATCTTTCCTCTTTGCCACTCTGCCATAAAGCCTGGTGTCACACCCAGCAACTATTGTTGTCTGCACAGTCTCTCCAATATCACCCACTGTAGCTTGAAACTCATTCAGAGTTCTCAGAAGTCTCTTGATGAGCTCCCTCATTGTCTTCTTCCATTTTTGTAGATGGTTTGTTCTAGGTAGATTTATAGCTGTATGGCACTCTTTGTTTCTTCATGATCGATTTAACTAGATATTCAGTGATTCAGATACTTCTTTTCTCCATCTGACCTGTGCTTTTAAATTCTCCCTTTTCAAGAAGTTGCTTGGAGTGTTCTTTTAACTTCACTGTGTAGACAAGGCCACCATACTTAGTCACCACAAACTGGAACATCCAGATGCAATTAATTGAAATCCAAGACAGGTGACATCCACTGAACTAATTCTGTGACTATTAAAACCAATTTGCGGCACCAGAGATGATTTATACTTGTATATTGATTGTAGTATGGCCACATTTCTTTAAAAATACATTTCCAGGTAGCCTGCCCCCCGTGCTAGATACAGCAAGTCTTTGGAAACCTGGGGAGCAAAAAAGCTTTGCCAGAGACAAGGGGAACATGTCCAAACCTGATGCAGACAACAACCAGGCATATGAGCCATGAGGCAGCGGCACCAATCACTACATGACTCATCAGAGAAAATATAAAAGGAATGTGTAACTGTATAGGAAAACACGAACCAGACTGACAAAAGAGTAAAACAGTAAGATATCAACTGACACAAGCAGGCATTTGAGTAAAATATAGAGTAAGCTAAATTCATATTTAGAGATATCTCAGAGTGAATTTCAGATGTAAAATGAAGTTGTTTTAAGATATGTGAAATTCATTTCCACAAATCTCAAAATATGTTCCTGTACATTTCAAGAGATCTGCAAAACATTTTGAGACATATTGTATTGCATTTCAGATACCTTAAACTGTACAGACCTACTTTAAAATATTTGAAATATTAAAATATTTAAAATGATCTCTTGATATCAATTTGAGATTCTGTCATGTAAAAAATGAAAAACACCCAATAGAAATTGTTGACTTTTTCAACATATCTGAACAGGCAAACATTAGATCTTTGTGCAAATAGCGACTATAAATTAAGGTGATGTACTTGAACAAATGACACATCAAATTGACATTGGTGTATTCATTCTTATAATCTAAATTAACAAAAATGTAGATTTGTCACATGGAAAAGTAAATACACCCCTACATTTATCATTAAATTAGAATCAGGTGTTTCAAATGACTGCGGTGGGCTGGCGCCCTGCCTGAGGTTTATTTCCTGCCTTGTTGGCTCCAGCAGACCCCCGTGACCCTGTAGTTAGGATATAGCGGGTTGGATAATGGATGGATGGATGGATGGATGTTTCAAATGAGGTTCCCATGATTAGATAACCTTTAGGGAAGGTGGGCCCTGTCCTATTTATACCACAGATATCAAGGGTCCAATGTTTTCTTTGCTATTAATGTGTGTGGTGTCATCATGCCCAGATTAAAACAGCTTTACATTTAAAAAGATTAAAAGATTTAAAAAGATCATCAGATTATTTGAAATCAAGCATTCCACTGTAAGGAAAAACATCTACAAGTGGTATACATTTCAAATGACGGAGGAATGCTTGGCCCTGCAAATTCAGCTCCATGAAACTCAAAATTTCATTGCTGGATCTGCAGGTGTCTCTTGCAACAGTTGGTGTCAAATTACATGCATCTACAATCAGAAAGAGACTGCACAAATTTGACCTGCATGTGAAGTGTGCTAAGAAAAAGCCTTTGCTGTTCAAAAAAAATATTACAGCAACACTAGGTTTTACCATTGAACATCTCGGCAAAGACCAGGGGCCTCATGCATAACGCCGTGCATGGAATTCACACAAAAACATGGCATACGGACAAAAGCAGAAATGTGCGTACGCACAAAAAAATCCAGATGCATGTATCTGTGCAAATGCCAGCTTCCACGTTCTTCCTCTCCATAAATCCAGGTCAGCATGAAAAGTAACGTACGTGCACGCGCCTGCCATCCCACCCCATCTCCTGCCAGAATTATGCCTCTTTGAATATGCAAATCAATATAAATTTCCCTTAAGTTCAGCATTCTGTGAAAAGACAATGGCAAAAGCATGGGGGAAAGTAGAAGTATTTCAGCAATTACCAAGTGGAGGCAAGGAAAAACGTACTATTTGTTGGTTTAAACAATGGTATAAACAACAAAAGGAAGCTGATAGAGTGTCGGAGAAACTCGAAAGCTCAAGTTCACAAAGTCCCACAGTGCCGGAAATAAAAAATAAGTGGTCAGATATTAAAGTGCCATGAAAAGACGAGTAGTAGCACACCGTCTAAGTGTCATATGGAAGCTTATTAGGGTACACAGAAAAGAAAAAAAATTGGGACACAATGGGGAAAAAAGCTTAAAATTTTTTTGTCATTAAAGTAGAATGTCATAAACTTCATCTTAAAATTGTTTAATTTACTAGTTTCTCAAATCCCATTGTAAGTAAAGTAGCACGTTAAATGATTTGTTTTGCATGTGTTCTTCTATGTGCTCTATGTGTGTGAATCACTACTTGCTTCTTAAACCGGCTTTCTCTTCCTCCGACAGGACACAGAATACATTACATTCATGATATCACAGCTCACTGAACAATTTAAATACTAAGATGTATACTTGATGTCATGATGATAGGAATTAAAGCATGTATTAAACATGGGAACACGGTGGAGCAGAGATAGTGACAAACTGACGCCCCCCATCCAGAGATTGTTCCAGCCTCCCGCAAGATGCTTCATGCGTGATCTTCGCTGAAATAATTTATTACAGCAGTACTGTCTCTTCAAACATACTAACCAACAATTCCTGTTCTTACTTTTCTTTCTCCAAGTAACTAATCGCCACACAATCAGCTCTGTAATAGATGTAAAGCCATCTGTAAGCTTGGAATGCAGATTCTTTGAAACTTTTAAGTAACATTAAAAAGTAGTACATGTTTAATTATTCTATCCATCTATCCATCCAGGGTTGTGCCAATCCCAGTGAGTGAACGGGGCACCAGCTCGTCACTAGCGCTGTGGCACCATGTCCTCACATGTTTAATTATTAACAATGTTGATTATTTAAATGATGTTAGCATTTTATCTGTGTAATATAATAGACATACTTTGCTGCATTTCATCTTAAAAACATCAAGAGCTACAAGAAGACAGGACTTGGAAATCTAAATCGACTTAAGAAGCCAGTTGAGTTGTCATTATATGTAAATACGCGCTTTATAAAGTGGCTCAGTTTTTGCAATATTATAACTGTATCGCAAGTTTACAGTGAGGTAATTGTACTTATAAGTACAAACAGTTCTACCCGGAGCACTTGATGGACTGATTGAGTGCATTCATAGTTCTTGGGATAAAACTGTTTCTGGACTACGAGGTTCCTACAGGAAAGGCTCTGAAGCTTTTGCTGTATAGGTGAAGTTTAAATAGACTGTGCGCATGGCTGAGGCAGCATGTGCTTGATGCTGTATACTGATAATTCTCTTTCCGATCAGCAGCTCCAGAGCTGTGATTCCACACTCAGATACACTGGGATAAATACTCCGAGTGGTGCAGTGAGAGTAACAATGCTAAAGTAGCTATGATATTTGGAATAGTTTGGCCATTCCATGGACCATTATATTGTTACAGGTTAATTACAATTAGATATCTTAAAACTAAAAAACGATATACAGTTAATTTCAGTGTATTTGATAAAGCCATGTCAGGGATGTGGATCTAAAAAAGAAACGGAACCCACACTGGAACAATAGCACTGCTTTAATGCTGTGCCGCCAGTTTGCAAAACCGAGTGGAGAACTTGTGTATGCCAGGGATTCAGCTGGCGTGAAAATTTGTGTGGCTTTACACCAAGTTTAGTTTTTATACATCGCAATGTGAGCATGGAAACTGTTTATACTTGTGGCCCCAGATGTTTTGGAAAAATGTGCTCTGGACAGAAAAATTAAATAGAGTTCTTTAGCCACAGTAACAGTAGACAGAATTTCAGGAGAAGAACCATATACCAAGTGTGAGGCATGGGGGTTGTTTGCTGCCTCAGAGCCGGGGCAGCTTGCAGTCACTGAGCTAACTATGAAGTCTGCATCATATCAAAGTGTACCTGAGAATAAAATAAGGCCATCTGTCCAAAAGGTGATGCTGAACCGCAAATGGGCCTTTCAACATGATAATAATCTAAATCACACTGGCAAATCCACCAAGGAATGGCTCTAAAAGAAGAAATGGAGTTTTATGGAGTGGTCTAATCAAAACCCTGATTTGAATCACAGTGAATTTTTTTGTGGGGGGGAGTATTTGAAATTCACAGGACTTCCAAGAAAACCCACAAATATCTTGCAACTAAAGAAATTTTGCACGGTGGAGTGATCCAAAATTTCATCGAGTTGATGACATAATCTGACGAATAGTTCTGCAAAACACCCACAGTAAGTCATTTCTGCCAAAGGGGACAACACAAGCTTCTGAAGCCAAAGTAGGGCTTACTTTTTTGCCAGTAGATCTTTACATCTCTTGATATTTTTGTTGACTAAATGATTGAAAAAGCTATTTTTCTTTTTTTTCCCTCAGTCGATCACTTTTACCTGTAGGCACCGTTTGCATGAAGATCTACTGTTTACCTGTGCGATATGTTGAATGAGTCAACAATTTCCATCGGATGTACTTAGTTTTTCACATATCTATCTAAAAAATACATTAAATAAAACTTGAAATATTTCAGATTACTTGAAACAGATGTATTTTCAGATTATCTGAAATTCACTGCAGGATATCTTAAAATACATTTTCAGATACCTTAAAACGCATTTTTAAATATCTGTAAATGTCACTTTGGCTTGTCATAAAACTAAACATATTACACAAACACCTACATGGATACCATACATACGCACCACTCTCCACTTCTTTCCATCCAGTTCCAAAACCGGTGGCAGTTTGGTCATCTCTTTCGATGTTTTTTGGGTGGCAGTAACTCTGCTTGATACTGGTTTCAGCGTAGTGCCGAAAGCAGCTGCACTATGCATTGGACCAGCCTGTGCCTTTAGGATAGGATTCTTATTGGGTTTCTGGTCATCTGATACATGCCTCAAAACTAAAAAAGGGCACAAAAACAAAGTGGACAAATGTTTAGCAATTCACCAATTCATAACTACTGAAAGAGATAACTGTGTATGATGCATGTGGTTGCTGCCACTCAGCACAGAATGCCTCCACTTCTGGACTGAACTTTATTCCTGAATGCTGTGCTTATTCAGTTTTTGATGACCTGATTTCAAAAGCAGCGTCTGGGAGTGGCAAGTGGGACGACTGACCCAGGCCCTGTGCCTAAAGGGGCCCCGCTTTTGAGATCTGAACGTCCTGTTTGAGCAATTTTTCAAGTTATATTCTCCAGAATATATATATATATATATATATACTGTATATATAAACTGCTCAAAAAAATTAAAGGAACACTTTGAAAACACATCAGATCTCAATGGGAAAAAGAAATCCTCCTGGATATCTATACTGATATAGACTGGGTAATGTGTTAGGAACGAAAGGATGCCACATCGTTTGATGGAAATGAAAATCATCAGCCGACAGAGGGCTGAATTCAAAGACGCTCCAAAAATCAGAGTGAAAAAATTATGTGGCAGGCTAGTCCATTTTGCCAAAATTTAATTGCAGCAACTCAAAATTGTACGCAGCACTTTGTATGGCCCCTGTGTTCTTGTATACAAGCCTGACAACATCGGTGCATGCTTCTAATGAGATGAGAGATGGTGTTGTGGGGGATCTCCTCCCAGATCTGGACCAGGGCATCACTGAGCTCCTGGACAGTCTGAGGTGCAACCTGGTGGCATTGGATGGACCAAAACATAATGTCCCAGAGGTGTTCTATTGGATTTAGGTCAGGAAAGTGTGGTGGCCAGTCAATGGTATCAATTCCTTCATCCTCCAGGAACTGCCTGCATACTCTCACCACATGAGGCCAGGAATTGTCATGCACCAGGAGCCACTGTACCAGCATAGGGTCTGACAGTGGGTCCAAGGATTTCATCCTGATGCCTAATGGCAGCCAAGGTGCCTTTGTCAAGCCTGTAGCGGTCTGTGTGACCCTCCATGGATATGCCTCCCCAGACAATCATTAACCCACCACCAAACTGCTCATGCTGAATGATGTTACAGGCAGCATAATGTTCTCCCTGGCTTCTCCAGACCCTTTCACTTCTGTTACGTGCTCAGGGTGAACCTGCTCTCATCTGTAAAAAGCACAGGGCACCAGTGGTGCATCTGCCAATTCTGGTATTCTATGGCGAATGCCAATCGAGCTGCATGCTGCTGGGCAGTGAGCTCAGGGCCCATTAGAGGACATGGGGCCCTTGGGTCACCCACATGAAGTCTTTCTGGTTGTTTGGTCAGAGACATTCACACCAGTGGCCTGCTGGAGGTCATTTTGTAGGGCTCTGGCAGTGCTCATCCTGTTCCTCCTTGCCCAAAGGAGCAAATACTGGTCCTGCTGATGGGTTATGGACCTTCTATGGCCCTCTCCAGCTCTCCTAGAGTAACTGCTTGTCTCCTAGAATCTCCTCCATGCCCTTGAGACTGTGCAGGGAGACACAGCAAACCTTCTGGCAATGACACGTATTGATGTGCCATCCTGGAGAAGTTGGACTACCTGTGCAACCTCTGTAGGGTCCAGGTATCACCTTGTGCTACCAGTAGTGACACTGACTGTAGCCAAATGCAAAACTAGTGAAGAAACAGTCAGAAAAGATGAGGAGGGAAAAATGTCAGTGGCCTCCACCTGTTAAACCATTCCTGTTTTGGGGCTCATCTTATTGTTGCCCCTCTAGTGCATCTGTTGTTAATTTCATTAACACCACAGCAGCTGAAACTGATTAACAACCCCCTCTGCTACTTAACTGACCAGATTAACATCCCAGAAGTTTCATTGACTTTATACTATACTCTGATTAAAAAGTGCTCCTTTAATTCTTTTGAGCAGTATATATATATATGATGCTTTTAAGAGGAATCCCTCTTCAAGGTCAAATTCCGTACATGTACGTCTTTGAAAAAATTCCTTTGTCCACCTTCATAAACCGTAAAGGGTTGCCAGTTTAATCCCTTCCTAAAATAGGTGTAGCCCATTAGTCACCTGGTTGGCTTCTCCTATCTATAGAAAAAGACATTGCATCCAGAGTATGAAGATGTCATCAACGAAAGGTGCATTTTCGTCTCTGAACCTGGAAACTGGTAAGAGATTTCATGATGATACTTCTACGTTAATTTCATACTTCCTGTCGAAACACTGAAACTCACATTTTATTTGTAGGCCATAAACATGTCCGAATATTAATGCACAAAAACACGTATCGCTAATGATAACCGTCTGACATGACATCAGCGTGAGTTATGACTATGACATCCTGGAAATCGAGACTCAGAATATACTTGCAATTTGGGTACTTTTCTAGAAGAGGCCCTGCTAATTTCTGCAGGATACTGTATTGCATTTCGCACTGTCGTGGTATTGTCATGAATTATGAATCACACTTTTTTAATAGAGTATAACATTAAATTTTGACAAAGTCCGCGTGTTATCTTGCAAAAATTTAGCTGAACACTGTAATGAGAAAATCCGGTGTATGTTAACAATATTTTTATTAAATTCGCACGCACATTTATACAGTCCACGCATACCCTTAACAATGTTTGACGTAACCGGCCCTGCATGGGGTTGGTCAACCCCTAGGCCTCACACACACCGAAGGCCATCTCTGCCTGATTGCATTAGGAAAGACTAACAGACTTCTAGCAGAGCCTGATATTTGCATAAGGCCACTCAAAACTCAAAACTCACCTTTTGTGATGTTTGCCCCCTGGTTGATCTCTGCAAAGAGAGCAGTGCGGGCAGTGGGATCCACAGGGTACTTTGGGAGGGTGAAACGAGGGGTAAATCTTTGCCAAGGGGATGAAGCCACATTTCGCTTCACTGGAGGAACCTCGGGTGTTGTGGGGAGGCATTGGACAGAGACCTTTGGGCCCTAAATGAGAAAACAGATGAGGCTACATCTTACTTTTTCTAATGAATTTTATTGTGACACATACAGAATCTACACCATCTCAGCACAAGCAGACTCCGGGTACAATAGAGAGTCACTCCAAACCTGTAGGCTTGATTTGTAATTTCTAGCCACTTGGTCAAAAAGTCCATAAAAATGCAGTTTAACAGGATTAATTGCTTAATATAAGGTGTAAGAAGAACTTTGGAAAGTAATAGCATTGAGTAATAAGAAAATGCAGCATTTAAGCCTAGTGGCCCAGTCTGTTTGGGTTATACACAAAATGGACAAAGCTGATGCTATTAGTTTTTACCGTTTTGCTCCAAGTTAGCCCAGTGGGGTGATATTCTTTAATGTAGACTTGGAGTTCTGACCAGATGTTCAGATATGACTTCACCCACTCAACTTGCTTTTTATCCCTGCGGTAAAGAACACACAGAGGATCAAAGAGAAATTCATGTTCTGGAGAGCAGAGTGGAGATAATAAAAGAGCTGTGATCCTTCTCTGCAAGTGGCACTGAGCAACATTAAATCAATGTATCTTTATTTCACAGCACACAATTTTCAACTTAACGGAGAATTCAAAACAGCAGTATGTAAACCATTTTGTAAAAAAATGTCTTATGTTCCAAAGTCATGAATCAAACAAAAGGAACAATTATGTTAGAACCTATAACAATAACTGACCTTAACTGGAGTGCAGCAACTTCAACATTTACAAATTCATGCATTGTACATATTTTGTTAGAGGATAGATAAACTGTATAATATTCAAAAGAGATGTGCTATGGAAAAGAACAGCATTAGGACATGTCAATGTTGTTTAGAATCTAAGAGATACAGTGCATCCAGAAAGTAGTCACAAGGATGATCAGGGGAAACAGGATGCACCTGAGCTCAATTTGGAGCTTCATGGCAAAAAATACTTATGTATATGTGGTTTCTCAGTTTTATTATTTTTAATAAATTTGCAAAAATCTCAAGTAAACTTTTTTTACGTTTTCATTATAGGGTGTTGTGTGTAGAATTCTGAGGAAAAAAATGAATTGAATCTATTTTGGAATAAGGCTGTAACATAACAAAATGTGGAAAAAGTGAATCGCTGTGAATACTTTCCGGATGCACTGTATGGTGTGCTATATTAAATATTCACAATTTCTGGTCCTGAGGAATTACTGGCAATCCCAAAAGACATTAGAACAATCTAGACGAGAAGAGGCCATTCAGCCCAACAAAGCTCACCAGTCCTATCCAATTAATTCTTCTAAAATAACATCTAGTCGGATTTTGAAATTCCCTAAAGTCCTACTGTCTACCACGCTACTTGGTCACTTATTCCAAGTGACCAAGTGTCTATGGTTCTCTATGTAAAGAAAAATGACCTAATGTTTGTGCAAAAGTTACCCTTAACAAGTTTCTAAAAGTGACCTCGTGTTCTTGATGAACTCATTTTAAAATAAAAGTCTCGATCTACTGTATTATTTCCCTTCATAATTTTAAATACTTCAATCATGTCACCACTTAACCTTCCTTTCTTTAAACTGTAAAGGCTCAGCTCTTTTAATCTTTCCTCACAACTCATCCTCTGTAGCCCTGGAATCAGCCGAGTCGCTCTCCTTTGGACCTTTTCCAGTGCTGCTATGTCCTTTTTGAATCCTGGAGACCAAACCTGCACACAGTACTCCAGATGAGTCCACACCAGTGCATTATAAAGCTTGAGGAGAACCTCCTTGGACTTGTACTCCACACATCAGGGTGCTAAATAACTTGACACTCTGTTAGCCTTCTTAATGGCTTCTGAACACTGTCTGGCAGTTGATAGCGTAGAGTCCACTACGACTCCTAAATCCTCCTCATAAGGTGTACTCTCTATTTTCAGACGTCCCATTGTGTATTCAAACCTAACATTTTTACTTCCTACAGTATATAGATTTGGGCAAATTTGTGGCAGATGAGCCTTACTGTCAGTAAATGTAAAGTATTACACATACAGTGGCTTGCAAAAGTATTCGGCCCCCTTGAACTTTTCCACATTTTGTCACATTACAGCCACAAACATGAATCAATTTTATTGGAATTCCACGTGAAAGACCAATACAAAGTGGTGTACACGTGAGAAAATCATACGATTCCAAACATATTTTACAAATAAATAACTGAAAAGTGGGGTGTGCGTAACTATTCAGCCCCCTGAGTCAATACTTTGTAGAACCACCTTTTGCTGCAATTACAGCTGCCGGTCTTTTAGGGTATGTCTCTACCAGCTTTGCACATCTAGAGACTGAAATCCTTGCCCATTCTTCTTTGCAAAACAGCTCCAGCTCAGTCAGATTAGATGGACAGCGTTTGTGAACAGCAGTTTTCAGATCTTGCCACAGATTCTCGATTGGATTTAGATATGGACTTTGACTGGGCCATTCTAACACATGGATATGTTTTGTTTTAAACCATTCCATTGTTGCCCTTGCTTTATGTTTAGGGTCGTTGTCCTGCTGGAAGGTGAACCTCCGCCCCAGTTTCAAGTCTTTTGCAGACTCCAAGAGGTTTTCTTCCAAGATTGCCCTGTATTTGGCTCCATCCATCTTCCCATCAACTCTGACCAGCTTCCCTGTCCCTGCTGAAGAGAAGCACCCCCAGAGCATGATGCTGCCACCACCATATTTAACAGTGGGGATGGTGTGTTCAGAGTGATGTGCAGTGTTAGTTTTCCACCACACACAGCGTTTTGCATTTTGGCCAAAAAGTTCCATTTTGGTCTCATCTGACCAGAGCACCTTCTTCCACATGTTTGCTGTGTCCCCCTCATGGCTTGTGGCAAATTGCAAACGGGACTTCTTATGGTTTTCTGTTAACAATGGCTTTCTTCTTGCCACTCTTCCATAAAGGCCAACTTTGTGCAGTGCACGACTAATAGTTGTCCTATGGACAGATTCCCCCACCTGAGCTGTAGATCTCTGCAGCTCGTCCAGAGTCACCATGGGCCACTTGGCTGCATTGAGTTTAGGTGGACGGCCTTGTCTTGGTAGGTTTACAGTTGTGCCATACTCCTTCCATTTCTGAATGATCTCTTGAACAGTGCTCCGTGAGATGTTCAAGGCTTTGGAAATCTTTTTGTAGCCTAAACCTGCTTTAAATTTCTCAATAACTTTATCCCTGACCTGTCTGGTGTGTTCTTTGGACCATGGTGTTGTTGCTCCCAGTATTCTCTTAAGACAACCTCTGAGGCTGTCACAGAGCAGCTGTATTTGTACTGACATTAGATTACAAACAGGTGCACTCTATTTAGTCATTAGCACTCATCAGGCAATGTCTATGGGCAACTGACTGCACTCAGAACAAAGGGGGCTGAATAATTACGCACACCCCACTTTTCAGTTATTTATTTGTAAAAAATGTTTGGAATTATGTATGATTTTCGTTCCACTTCTCAAGTGTACACCGCTTTGTATTGGTCTTTCACATGGAATTCAAATGAAATTGATTCATGTTTGTGGCTGTAATGTGACAAAATGTGGAAAAGTTCAAGGGGGCCGAATACTTTTGCAAGCCACTGTATGTGTAATACTTTACATTTACTGACAGTAAGGCTCATCTGCCACAAATTTGCCCAAATCTATATGCTGTCCAAGTCATTCTATAATGATTTAATGGATTCCACATTATCTGCCAATCAACCTATCTTGATATCATCTGCAAACTAAACCAGCTTGTTACTTACATTACTATCCAAAACATTTACATATATTAAAAACAGCAGCGGCCCCAACACTCACTCCTGATTGATGCCACTCTTAACGTCAGCCAATTCAAATAAGGTTCCTTGCACCGTCACCCTCTGCTTCCCATGTCTGGACTAATTCTGCACCCATCTAAAAACATCACCCTGAACTCACACTTACTTTGTTTAGTTTGGTGCCCAACCTCTCATGTGGCAACTTATCAAATACTTTCTGAAATGCCAGATAAATAATTTATATTGGATGTTGGCAACTACTGTAGGTTCTAATATAATTATTGTGCTATTATTCAGTTTTCATTATTCAGAACCCTTATACAGACCACCCAAACCAGTTAAAGGTTACTCACGTGTCCTTGAAGTCCTTAAGGACGCGATTTGTGTAGAATATAGCTGCATCTTTCATTTCCTTCACAAAGAGACCAGGTTTGGGGCTCTGTGGGAAACAACATTTTTTTTCAAAACAGCACTGTGTCATTCAGAGCTGATCTGCACTCTTATGACAAGTGGCAGCCACTTACCATTGTGACCCAGCCGAGTGCAGGGAGACTTTCACTGATGGCAGACAGGTGATTAAATTGTTTGCTTCCCCGATTATTTTCACGGAATTCTTGGACTTCTCGAACTTTTGAAGATATGGGCTGCAACAGGACAGTGAGTTCACTCTAGGAGGGGAAAGAGGTGTGTGGAAATGAGTTGTGAAAAAGTGCTAAGGAAGCTAAATATATGCAATTTGAAAGTGGGCTAGAGTCATGACTTTGTTTTTAATCATTTCTGAACAAATTTCAGAATTTTATTTAGTTCACAATTTAATTTCTGAAATAAAAATTTCTATGCATCGTTTGCAGTTAAAACTTATGTTTTTCATTATGTAGAACACTTTACTATATTTATTTGTATTCTTAAGAGCATGCCATTTTGGTTTATGGACGATGTCATTTTGCTGTCCTGTTACGTGCAGTTGCTAGGGACGTGTCCCTAGAAGTCATCAACATAACAGTTTAAAAGTTGGTCCCCATGTAGACTTTCACTTTCCTAGTTTGTGGATAACTTAAAAGCTCTTTGTGCATCACCTACTGTGTGAATTGTCTAGCACAAACAACATGTCTTTGTTTTTCTGACAATGAGATTTGAAAAACCATTTGGCTAGGAGACCCACTGCTTGTCTGACTACGTTTCATGTTCTGGTTTTTCTATTTATTTTCAGTTTGTTCACCTTGCCAATGGCAGAACAAGTAGGATGGTGACCAGGGTAATTCCTGATGTAGACTGTTAAAAACAAGCCTGCTGACCACCAATCATGAAACAGAGGAGTGGCTACAGCGTTTTGTCAATCAGTAACGGGGTGGAGGGGCAGTAGTCATAGACTCCGGAATTTTAGACAATCAAGCATGAGACCACTGCCCAGCAATCTTCTGGCAGGGTAGCAATTTGGGCTCTTGTTTTGCTAGCTGCCAGTCAAAACCTTCAGCTAGCCACTCAACATGGATGAACATGACTGGACTGTTCTGTGGGCTCTGGCTTTTAACTGTTTTTTTTTTTCATCCCATTATGCAAGTATGTATGGTTTGTGGCATGAGTTTGTTTTATTTTAATTTCAGGTTAGACCATAGTGTGTGTGTGTGTGTCTGTCTGTCTATTTATCTCAGACTTAAGAGAGCTCCTGGGCTGTCCAAACGTGCTAGGAGCTACCAGAAGATGGCATTCAGACAGAGCTCATCATGCACATTCAAAACGTTTTGGGAACACTTGACAACAATGAATATTCATTTAACAGACATGGGATAATATTTGTAACAAATCTTGTACATCATGTGATTGCTCCATGTATGCGAAAAGCCATACATGGTCAGCCAAAATGAAAGTATTGGTAATATCACGTGTTTTGACCACAACAAAAGGTAATGCACAGATTTATGTATTTCCACCCCACCCGACGTGGGATAATGTTAAATCAAGCTGCATTCACACAAATCGCTGGCTTTCCTGGAGTTGTTGGTGTGATTGATGGGATGCACATAAAGATTATTGCCCCAAATGTGGATTGCAAAAGATATCACAGTATCAACACACAGGTGGTCATGGATGTTAACTGTATTATTCAAGATGTTGTTGTTACGTGGCAGCAATTACGTATGGCTGAGTGCAATACCAGATCTTATGTTTTCCTTCTTGTTCTTCTACTTTGAATATTATTATTATTGCTGTTATTCATAATAATAATTCAGTTCTCTTTTAACAATAATTATTACATCTTTGTGGTAAAGTCTTAGCTTTAATAATATATTTAATAACAATAACATTTTTAAGGTAAAGCCTTAGAATTAGTATCAGAAAACTACAAAACATCACCATTTTGAAGGAAATTACAAAACCCCTTCATAAATGCCATTTTGTGGCTTGGAGTGCAATACAATTGTGACCCTCATTCTCAAACGTGGCCTCCTACTTGCCAGGAGGGGTTGTAAAGAAAGATATTTCATAACTACTTCTCAAGTTATACTTTGGTGTAGGACAAATTCTTGTCCTTATGATATACTGAGAACTCTGATCTGTCTTAATTTGTGGCATCATTTCAACTTCAGGGACTGTAAGATATATTCAATATATCTTTAGCAGACTAGCCATATTTTGACAAATATTTAACTACTTCTGTGATGTTGAAATTGCTTAGGCCTTAAAAAAAATACCCCTATTATTTTTTAAGATAGTATATATTCATTGTTTGTGCCATTTGTAGGAACAAGCATTACCATCTAACTCTTTCATGTTTCATTAAAATGTCCAGTGTATGCTGGAGTCCAAACAGCTGGCAGATCTGGGGGTGGAGCCAACTCTATGGGGCTACGGAGTGAAGCTAGCAGGGGCAAATTCCCTAATGAAAGTGAATAACTAAACCACTATAACATTATGATGAGTTACTCACATCGGATGGCTGCTGGCATCGAGATGCAGTGACCAACAGTTGTCTCTGCAGGTTAAGAGCCGCCTTGACCATCTCAGCCTTCACAAAAGAAGATTCCAAAGGTTACACTTACAGCACTTGAGATTCAAAACTTCTGTCTTACCCCTGTCTTACTGCCCATCTTACATGTTTTTGGACATCGCCCCCTATTTCCTGACTCTGGGAGCAGTACTGTTCCACTGGTCCTGAGAGAAAGGCATCAAAGGCTTCCACGAAGGGAGAAACACCACCTGCTGTTAGAGAGTGGCACAAGAACAGATAAAAAGGGACAAAGAAAGTCAGAGTTGATTCAGCCATTTATCCATTTGTTAATTAACATTGGGCTCAAGGCGGAAACCAAATCTAAGATGGGTTGCCAGTCAACTGGAGGGCACATTGGATATTAGAGGGCCATCTACGTACGTATTGTTGAAAAGCAGATTAATATCTAATATTTTGATAATTGTTAGAAATTGTCATTTAAAAATTAGTGACTTAAAGAATGTAGACAAAAGCCAAGCAAAATGACACCTTTTATTGGCTAACAAAAAAGATTACTATATGCAAGCTTTCGTGGCAACTCAGGCCCCTTCTTCAGGCAAGATGTTATACAGAAACTGAAGTTTCCTGCATTTATATCCACACACTAGGACAAGAAACAACAATGGTAAATCTTTAAAGGAACAATCTTAAATGTAAGAAATTAATAGGTTAATTCAGGCTAAGATTAATTAAACAGGAGATCATGGCTTGAATAGAGACAAGAGTTTTATAGCCAAGTATGAGGACTGTTTGCATCTCTCTGAATGACACAGATAACCTGTCTACACACCCATATTGTTTTGAAAAACTCATCACAAACTTCAAAGGACTTTGTTGGACAGTTATCTTATCTAAAGATCTTCACCATACATTGTTCCTCTCTCTCCTGTTTAATTAATCTTAGCCTGAATGAACCTATTAATTTTTTACATTTAAGATTTTTCATTTAAAGATTTACCATTGTTGTTTCTTGTCCTAGTTTGTGGATATAAACACAGGAAACTTCAGTTTATGTATTACATCTTGCCTGAAGAAGGGGCTTGAGTTGCCTCGAAAGCTTCCATAATGTAATCTTTTTAGTTAGCCAATAAAAGGTGTCATTTTGCTTGGCTTTTCTCTTACATTCATAATGGCTAACACGGTACAAGACCCTAGTACTACTGACTTAAAGAATGAAACAGCTTTCTTGAAACAAGTCATTGTAAACTCCCGTTTTAGGAATGCTATAATGATAAGAACATTTTTTTGAATATAATTTGTGGTAGGTGGTTGGAGGCATTCATTAGTCAACTTGCAGCCAGTTTTAAAAGGACATTCTTGAGTCATCCCTCCGACAGTGTTTGAAGTGGGCCGGTACTCACCAACACACAGTATCAGGACCTGTTCTAATTTCTAAATAGAGTATGTGCAACTTTTCTTATCGTACTGAGAAGTACTGGTACACTATATGTGCAACGCTACAAGTTTTAAATGCTATTGTATTGCCATAAACAGAGTACAGTGAAACCTCGGTTCACAAACATCTCGGAACACATACAAATCGGTTTACGACTGTAAAGTTCGCCCAACTTTTGCATCTGTTCACGACCACACACTCGGTATACGAACAAGCCAGTTTCCCTTTCGGCTTGTGCGCGCCAATGATTTCCGCACGTGTTCAGTGTCTCCCTGTGCATTTCCTGTGCAGCGAGCAAGCGAGCGAGAGAGAGACACACACACAGGTGCACGCGAGAGAGAGAGAAAGAGAGAGAGACACACACACAGGTGCGCGAAAGAGACACACACACAGGCGTGCAAGAGAGAGAGACACCCACACAGGTGCACGCGAGAGAGAGAGAGACACACACACAGGCGCGCGAGAGAGACACACACACACACAGGCGTGCGAGAGAGATACACACACACACACAGGCGTGCGAGAGAGACACACACAGGCGTGCGAGAGATATACACACACACACAGGCGTGAGAGAGACCCACACACACACAGGTGCACATGAGAGAGAGAGACACACACACAGGCGTGCGAGAGAGACCCACACACACACAGGTGCGAGAGAGAGACACACACACAGGTGCACGCGAGAGAGAGAGAGACACACACACAGGCGCGCGAGAGAGACACACACACACACAGGCGTGCGTGAGAGATACACACACACACACAGGCGCGCGAGAGAGAGAGACACACACACAGGTGCACATGAGAGAGAGAGAGACACACACACAGGCGTGCGAGAGAGATACACACACACGCAGGCGTGAGAGAGACACACACACACAGGCGCGCAAAAGAGACACACACACAGGCGTGTGAGAGAGATACACACACACACACAGGCGTGAGACCCCCCCCCACACACACAGGCGTGAGAGACCCCCACACACACACACAGGCGCGCATGTGCATTGCTACAATGTTACTTTTCTTGGTTGTTTATTAAATTACGGATTTTTCAAATGTTCATTTTTTTCCCTGTGCTTAAAACTCATTAAAAAAAAGTGTTTTTAGCGAGCGGTTCATAGCGTTATAGTGCAAACTCTTGCAGTGTTAGTTTTCTGTGTTGCACAAAGTTTTCTCAGTGTTATTCAATGTTCTTACATTTAGTTTACTATTACACTGTGCATTCTATGGTATAATTAACTATATTTGTGCTTAAAAACTTGAACAAAATGTATATTTACATACAGTTCGTACAGTCTGGAACGAATTAATTGTATTTACATACAATCCTATGGAGGAAATTACTTCGGTTCACTGTACCAGCAGTAATTTTGTTCCATTTCAAACACACTGCCTCCACAAAGGCACAAGTAAACCTTTGAAACTTTGATGACAAGCCAATAAAGTTAGGATAGAGATGGAATGGGGTAATGCTGAAACAACAACTGGTATGAAGTAGGGAATTGGCTGATTCTGGGTTGCGGTTTAGGATTGATCGTTTAATCAGGAGAGTCACTCCGTACTACGATGCCCCATTGGTCCGTGATGAGTGACAAGAAACTACAGGATTTGCATAGGTTTGCTTTCACTGTCTCTCAATCTCCTTCTCTGCCATTTTCCATCACTGTCTCCATTCAAAAGCCAAACTAAATCAGAACATAACAAAGGCAGCTAGGAAGCATCTATTTAAGCTGTAATGATATTTTTGCCATCTTTGGGATGAAACCCACCCAAGGAATGTAGGGAATGGGCATATTCCCAATAGGCAGGTAGTGCAGCGAGTCAGGATTTTAATCCATCTGGGGAGCTACCTATTTATTATGCCAACCGGCAAGATTTCACTCAGTGGGAAATAAAACCAAGATCACTTCTTCCGGATGAAAGACATCTTTTTTTAAGTAAAAAAAATGTGCCAGGTAGTCAAAGGCAGCTCATTCAAACAATGAAAGTCACATCCTAACCTTATACGTGAAGGCCTGTTTGCCCTTTTACCTCTGTGGTATGAAATATACTATAACCTATGGCATCATAAAACAGCCCAGATTATGGGTTCACAAGCAACTTTCTTAATCACAACAACTGCTGGTTTTACCTTCCATGGAGTGAGCAGGATCACCAAATCTCATTCTTTCTGGTCCAGATTTCAAAACTGTTTTTTCAAGCTGCCCAACTGCACGTTCCAGACGTTCAGTCAGCCTCTCCAAATCAGCCATTGCCCTTTGTGAAAAGAGGGGAGGGAACAAGTTGACAGTGACATTTATACAAGCAGCTCGTGCAGCTTTAAGAAGAGGAAGATCCTTTAAAGACTCAAAAGGTGTAATTTAAAATGGAAGTCACCTTTTAGTCATAGGATACCAAGACTCCCAAATCAAATTTTACATCTTGCTCTTGGATTGTTAATACTTTGTGTTTTTACAGTAAAACAGAATAAAACTGCATACTTACTACTGCCTTCAAGACCAGAAATCAACAAATCGTAAAGCAATAACACATATTGTAGTTTGCTATACTGTTAATGCTTCTGATTGAAGCATTCTTTTGTACATTTAAATATTAAAGTAGTCCTAATTGAGAATTTGGCTTAATTCAGAACTTCTACAACAGATGAATGGCGGTGCAGTGGATGGAAGATGTGGTTCAAATCCAGGCCCAATCATGACATGGAGTTTGCATGCTCTCCACATGTTGGTGTGGGCTTTTTTTTCATCAGGTATTTCAGTTTTCCACCACATTTCAAAGATGTGCAGGTCACATTATTTGGTGATTCCTCTGGCCAATAAGTGTGTGCAGTGCTGTGTTATCAAGCAATGAACTGATGCCTGCTGGGTTTCTCAATTCTGCCAGTAGAGTTTAATACATTTTTAAGAAGTCAAACCTTCTAACTACCTTTTATTTAGTTTCTGTCTATTGTCTAACCCTTGTGTTGATTTTACGGTTGCAGGGTACTAAGTTAGTTATGACATCCTTGAGAACAAGGAGGAAGCCACATCCAAATGGGGTGCCAGTCTGTGGTACAGCACACAAACACTGGGCTAATTAAGATACCACAAAACCTATCCTACACATTTTTGGGATGAAAACAAAGTACCAAGGGTAGTTATCCACAGGTCCCTGAACTTCAGACCCCAGTTAGGCACTCTCTGGACTGTGATATGAACCCTGGACCCTGGGGCTGCATGGCAGCGGTATTAGCTATTGTGCCAAGCTTATTTTCTGTCCTGTTAAATTAACAATTTGGCAACATTTGAGAATGAAGCCTAACTTTGTGCATCTATTAGTTAGTCACTGCCAAGTAACAAGACCATAACAAGTGGGCTTTGTGCAGTCATAATCAAAACATAAACGACTGCACTTTAGAATATTAGCTATGCATAAAGCATCTCTTTGTCAATTATAAGTGTATACAAATACCATAACAAATTAGATGTAGGTAGTGAATCTTTTAGTGATCTTGTTGGTGCCAGACGGGCCGGTCTGAGTATTTCACAATTTGCTCAGTTACTGGGATTTTCACGCACAACCATTTCTAGGGTTTACAAAGAATGGTGTGAAAAGGGAAAAACATCCAGTATGCAGCAGTCCTGTGGGCGAAAATGCCTTGTTGATGCTAGAGGTCAGAGGAGAATGGGCCGACTGATTCAAGCTGATAGAAGAGCAACTTTGACTGAAACAACCACTCGTTACAACCGAGGTATGCAGCAAAGCATTTGTGAAGCCACAACATGCACAACCTTGAGGCGGATGGGCTACAACAGCAGAAGACCCCACCAGGTACCACTCATCTCCACTACAAATAGGAAAAAGAGGCTACAATTTGCATGAGCTCACCAAAATTGGACAGTTGAAGACTGGTAAAATGTTGCCTGGTCTGATGAGTCTCGATTTCAGTTGAGACATTCAAATGGTAGAGTCAGAATTTGGCGTAAACAGAATGAGAACATGGATCCATCATGCCTTGTTGCGACTGTGCAGGCTGGTGGTGGTGGTGTAATGGTGTGGGGGATGTTTTCTTGGCACACTTTAGGCCCCTTAGTGCCAATTGGGCATCGTTTAAATGCCACGGGCTACCTGAGCATTGTTTCTGACCATGTCCATCCCTTCATGACCACCATGTACCCATCCTCTGATGGCTACTTCCAGCAGGATAATGCACCATGTCACAAAGCTCGAATCATTTCAAATTGGTTTCTTGAACATGACAATGAGTTCACTGTACTACAATGGCCCCCACAGTCACCAGATCTCAACCCAATAGAGCATCTTTGGGATGTGGTGGAACGGGAGCTTCGTGCCCTGGATGTGCATCCCACAAATCTCCATCAACTGCAAGATGCTATCCTATCAATATGGGCCAACATTTCTAAAGAATGCTTTCAGCACCTTATTGAATCAATGCCACATAGAATTAAGGCAGTTCTGAAGGCGAAAGGGGGTCAAACACAAGATTAGTATGGTGTTCCTAATAATCCTTTAGGTGAGTGTATATAGTTACATAGTTTACTGTGAAATAATGCATAGAGTACACAACACGTGTTTCGCCCTTATTTGGGCTCATCAGGCGTACTCCACTCCACACTCCACTGCTCCCCTCGCGGGGATCGAACCTCAGACGTCAGCGTCAGAGACGAAGTCCCTTTACGCTGAGCTACGGTGTGTAGTTCGTTTATTTGACAGCCTGTAGATCGAAGTAATTACATTCATAGCATCCGTGTTCTGAGTCCCAATCTGATTATATGGGTGGTTACCTATCAGGTAATGAGGGCCCTGTGGCGGATATTTGCCCACTGGTAGACCAACCACATGCGATACCTGGTAGGTAACCACCCATACAATCAGATTGGGACTCAGAACATGGATGCTATGAATATATATATATATATACATACAGTGGAAGCTCGAGATACGAACAGCTCTGTATACGAGAAATTCAAGATACGAGGAAAGTATGAGCAAAAAATTCAGATCTAAATACGAGCATTGGCTCGCGTAACGAGCCACGAGCCAGGGTGTGGATATGCATGACGCGTTTCCCAATCCGCCTCGCCTTGGGGATTCACCCAAGCTGACACTGCCCGCCCGTCAGCTCACTCAGTGTTCCTTGTTCTCCCGTAGCGATAGGATCTATGCGTTTGTGTGCTTGTGATTTCATTGTTTTTTTCGCATTTAATGTGAAAATAATTATTCCACGAGAGAGCCTTCCTGAATCAGAGGGGGAATCTCCTTCCCCACAGTAACCCGTTTCCTCCTCCCCACCTCCCTATTGTCTCCCTCAAGCCAGCCAGGACTCTTCATAAAGGTAAACTACAGTTATATTATTTACCAGTGTTATTTATTAAAGGTAAACTACAGTATATATTATTTATCAGTGTTATTTGTTAGGAAAATTGATTTTTATGTTGATATTTTTGGGGGTGCGGAACAGATTACAGGCAGCCCTGTAGGTGTCCCTAATGAATGATAAAGGATGCTGCTTGGGGAGGATCTTCCTGGCTTTTTCATTTCCTGGAAGTCCTTCTAACGGATTACATCACATCAGCAGAAGTACTCCAGGGTTCTCAATAAAAGAGACCACACTGGCTTGTCCAGGTGAGTCAGAGCTGGGAGTGGAGACGGGCAACTCTCGACTGGAGGAGTAGCAGTGTGGTGGAGACAGACGGAGAGAGAAAGAAGAAGGAACAGTGTTTAATTGTTATACAGGGTATTTGTGTAATAAACGCCTTTTATTTGAACCTGGGATTGTGTTTGTGTGTTCATCAGGTGCGGATTAATGCACAGACTGGCCTAGGCTGCAGCCTAGGGGGCCCCATGTGTGTAGGGACCTGGGATTGGCCAAAGTATTTTTAAATATTTTTTTAAATTACTAAAAGAAAACCCCTTCCCTGACACCCATTGACCGATAAGAAACATTTTAAATGTAAACAGCTGACTGGGTAGATGTGACCCGGTTAAAGTTAATTTTGTCTTGAGTTCATACCACACCACTGTGTTGTTCTGGGTAACTGGACAACATATTGGCAAAATGCCCAAAAGAAAATATGATAGCAGAGCACAAAAACGAAAATCACAAAGACTGAAAGGACAGTGTAACCAAGAACTGCTAAAGAAAATCCGTGAATTGTAGGGATATTCAAGGCTGTCGAATCTTCATCCAGTCAGAAACAAAATGCTGATCCACAGGATAGAGGCTTTGAAAGGCTTTTCAGACACTAGACGGTCGGCACACGCGCTAGCAATAAAAGCACTGCATCAGAACAACGCCAGTCACTGAAAAAGTTAGCCGATAACCTGAAACAAACCCTTACTGCTCGGGATGAAGCCAGGACACTCTACGTGAAAAAGGAAAAACTAAAGATCTTCTTTTTGTGTAACATGTGGCACCGCATACTACAACGCTTTTACTCATATATATATACACATGAGAAAATACTTCTACTATAATAAACCTTGACAAACGTCTCACTTTAGAATACTGGCTGCCTGTTGTTAGTAGTGGTGGTGGTGGTGCTGGTGTTAAATGTATCGAGCAAGTAAACTTCTTATATGCAATAAGAAGTCTCCATTCTATGGCACTTTAATAACCAAGAGTTACGATACAGAACTTCTTTTTATTTGATAGAAAGCACAAATTAGCTTATCTCCTCATCCCTATTTTCCATACAACTACAGAAGTTCAGTTTAAGTCCTCAGTTCCTAACCATAAGAAAAACTTAAATATGCCGTATCCATGACTTACAGCTATTTTACAATACATGTATTAAGGACTTTACAGCAGAAATTAACTAAGATTTCCATGTTACTAGTCTGTAACTAAAAAGCTTAGGGGTAACTGTTGACTGTAATCTGAACTTTAAATGACATATTAATCAGATCACTAGGACAGCATTTTTTCACTTCAGAAACATTGCTAAAGTTAGACCTCTTATATCACTGAAAGATGCTGAGAAATTAATTCACGCTTTTGTTTTCAGTAGACTAGATTACTGTAATGCACTCCTCTCAGGACTACCCAAAAAAGACATAAATCAGTTACAGTTAGTGCAGAATGCAGCTGCTAGAATCCTAACTAGGAAAAGAAAATCCGAACACATTTCTCCAGTTTTTATGTCACTACACTGGTTACCTGTGTCATTCAGAATTGACTTTAAAATTCTGCTTATGGTTTATAAAGCCTTAAATAATCTCGCCCCATCGTATATATCGGAATGTCTGACACTTTATATTCCAAATCGTAACCTCAGATCCTCAAATGAGTGTCTCCTTAGAATTCCAAGAACAAAACTTAAAAGAAGTGGTGAGGCGGCCTTCTGCTGTTATGCACCTAAAATCTGGAATAGCCTGCCAATAGGAATTCACCAGGCTGATACAGTAGAGCACTTTAAAACACTGCTGAAAACACATTACTTTAACATGGCTTTCTCATAACTTCACTTTAACTTAATCCTGATACTCTGTATATTCAGTTCATCCTAATAACTATTAATGGTGGCTCTAAAATCCGTACTGACCCCTACTGTCTTTTCTGTTTCTTTTTCCGGTTTCTTTGTGGTGGTGGCCTGCGCCACCTCCACCTACTCAAAGCTTCATGATGCTCCAACAGTGATGGATGGATTAAAAGGCAGAAGTCTACGTGACCATCATCATCAAGTCCTTCCGTGAAAACCCTAAATCCAAAGAGGACTGTTTCATTTATGTTAGGTAGAATGCCCAGAGGGGACTGGGCGGTCTCATGGTCTGGAATCCCTACAGATTTAATTTTTTCGTCTGGAGTTTTTTTTTGTTTTTTCTGTCCAGCCTGGCCATTGGACCTTACTCTTATTCGATGTTAATTAATGTTGACTTTGTGGTCCCCGGTCGGGGCTGGAGCCAGGCCAGGACGCCCAGGAGGACGAGAGAAGGGCTTGTGCCTCCTCCAGACCGCGAGGGGGCGTCCGTCCTGGTTATGTTGGGGGCCTCGGGTAAAGGGCTTGGAAGCCCAGCCCTGTAGGGACCCGTGGCCACCGCCAGGCGGCGCCCAGTGCCTGATTATCCCGGGAGCCCGGCACTTCCGCCACACCAGGAAGTGCCGGGGGGAAGACGACATGGGACACCCGGATGGCTTCCGGGTGCGCAGCCGGCACTTCCGCCACACAGGGTGTGTCCGCGGAGATTGCCGGGAAGCAGCTGGAGCCCATCCGGGTTCCTATCAAAGGGGCCGCCTCCCTCCAGTCATTGGCGGAAGTCGGGTGGAAGAGGACGGAGCAGGAGTGAGGACTGGAGGCGACCAGGAGAAATAGAGGCATAGGACTGTTTGGCCTGGACATTGGGGGAATCGGTGCTGGAGGCACTGGGGTTTGTGAGTGCACTAATTGTAAATATCTGCAAAATAAATGTGTGTTGGGTGGAAATGTGTTGTCCGTCTGTGTGTGTCCGGGCCAGCGTTCACAGCTTATTTTATTTTCTTACTGTGTCTTTTATTTTTCTATTCTTCATTATGTAAAGCACTTTGAGCTACTGTTTGTATGAAAATGTGCTATAGAAATAAATGTTGTTGTTGTTGTAACACCCCTACTCTGAAGTGTCACCATTTAGTTTGCACTTCTTTGCATTTCTGATTGATCACTGCACTACACACCACAGCTTACGTCTACAGCTTTTTAATTCTCTGCATACTTTGCACGTTCTCATTGTGTTTAGGTGAGTTCCCTGAGGACAGCCAGGTCTTTTAACTGTTAATTATTTGTCCTAATGTGAGTGTAACTGAGTTGGACAGCAGACGGAGTAATCAGTGCTCACACCTAGAAGGCACCGGCCTGTTTAACAGAAATTCATTCCTTTTTCATATTCATTTTTTTTTGCATTCATTATGTTTCAGATATGAAAATGGTAAAAAAAAAGATGAAGAGGAAGAAGAAGACAACAAAGTGTTTTAAGATATTGAGGTATCTGCTGACAATATATTGATTTCAAATGGTTCAATTTGTAACTATCGAGTTTGGAATCACTTTGAAAAGTCCCTGTCAAGATTTGTATTTGTTTCTAAGTTTTAATGTTGGATATGTACAATGTATTGAATGACTGAAGCCTTTTTAATAAACCACGTACAGGCTATTCCTGGACTGTATTGCTTGTTTATCTGTCAATGACAACTATGTCTTGAGAATTTTTCAAAGAAGGAAGATTGAAATTTTGAGATTGTTTGTTATACTCACTACCTGTGTTGTAAATGCATTGTTTTTATGCTAAAGTATATTTAAAGAATATTTCTACTTGGAATATAACATTTTTCACTTTTATTTCACTACATTTTTAAATGTAAACGGCTATGTTTATTCTAATACATATTGCTAGACACATTCATTACTGCAACATTAAACCAGAATACAAATGGACTATACAAATTGGCACAGTGTTCAAGTCAGTTATCTAAAATATAGATAGGCCTTTGCCAGTTTGGGAAAAATTCTGAGATGATTTTCAAAAGTGTGCTGCTGGCACTAAGACCTAAACATCAATGTAGTCCTTCCAAGTATGCCTTGCAGCTGGACATTGGAGACGCGCAATCCCAGCCTCAGTTATTTCGACAACTGGTGCTGCTGTGCTCAGACACGGTTTTCATGCTCTCCAGGTGTAGTGAGGCGCCCTTGTATGTTCACATGCTGCGATTCATTCAACTTGTCATGTGTGTTGCTTGCTCACTTTGTATAAACCACCTCTTTGTCAGTTAGACCATATCAAATTAATTACACATAGGTAATGCATCTCTTTAGTTACTTTATATCCATCCGGACATCCATTATCCAACCCGCTATATCCTAACTACAGGGCCACAGGGGTCTGCTGGAGCCAATCCCAGCCAACACAGGGCGCAAGGCAGGAAACAAACCCCGGACAGGGCGCCAGCCCACTGCAGGGCACACACTTACACCAAGTACACACTAGGGACAATTTAGAATCGCCAATCCACCTAACCTGCATGTCTTTGGACTGTGGGAGGAAACCCACGCAGACACGGGGAGAACATGCAACCTCCACGCAGGGAGGACCCGGGAAGCGAAGCCGGGTCTCCTAACTGTGAGGCAGCAGCGCTACCACTGCACCACCGTGCAGACTTTATATATACAGTAAATATATATTTAAGATGCCCAAGAAGACAGTTGGGCATCTTACAACAACAACATTTATTTCTATAGCACATTTTCATACAAACAGTAGCTCAAAGTGCTTTACATAATGAAGAATAGAAAAATAAAAGACACAGTAAGAAAATAAAATAAGGCAACATTAATTAACATAGAATAAGAGTAAGGTCCGATGGCCAGGGGGGGACAGAAAAAACAAAATAAAAACTCCAGACGGCTGGAGAAAAAAATAAAATCTGTAGGGATTCCAGACCATGAGACCACCCAGTCCCCTCTGGGCAAAAATCTTCTCACATTATGCTGGGCATCCCGATTCCAAAACAGATTGTGCTTTTGAAATATTAGGGAAAACCGAAAGGCCATTCCTTTGATTGAGAAAATAGAAGTAATAAATTCTAGGTAGAGCACTTTATTAAACACTATTAAATGAAAGACAACGCCTTAGTAAGGTTTGCTTTGATGCTACTGTGTTTATTAAAATAATTCTGTCAATTTGAAACTTTGGTATTATCTAAGCAAAAATAAGGGTCATTTATTGGGTCAGGGAATGGTTAAAAATGTTTTTTTATTTAAATTATCTTTAATTAAGTGTGTGTGTTATGAACGTTCGCTTCATGACAGGAATCTCTGGATAGCTCCTTCTTAAGACCTAATCATTAAGATGTCTGCTCACGCTGAATGTCACTGCTTCAGGCTGCAGCTACTTGACTCGTTCTTTAGTGATTGTAATACAAGTCACATGCAAAAAGGAGGGTAGTCTGAATTATTTTATTTTGGTATAAATGTTTTAAAGTATATCTAGTATAAAGTAAAGAGAGAAAGGGAGATTCTATATTGACTTGCACTTTTTATACTTAAGTACATTTGACATTGGATAGTTTGAAAAATCTACTTGGGTGGTTTTCTCACGGGAGTCTTTTTCCAGAAGGTAACTCTACGGTTACTCAAGTATTGCTATTGGTTACTTTCTACAAGACTCCTCCCTAATCATGGCACCCGAGAGTGTTGCATGTGGATTAACATATGCAAGTAAGCATTTCACTGTGCTCTCTAAATGTCACTATAATGACTTTATACACCTATAATAGATGTTATCTCATCCAGCATTATGCCGCTGTTTTGAGTGCGGACTTCTCATGGGATGTCCATCCAAGACCTGGGCTGGCTTTAGGAAATGGATTAATGTCCCTCATGGACCATGTTTAATGCCTGCTTCCAGTTAGCCATAATAATCATCATCATCTAACACAAATATACATTTAATATAAATAAGTTAAGCTTCATAACCAACCAATTCTTTCCAGTCACATCCACACAAAGGAATGGCACATTTTCAACCCTTGCAGCCCACAGAAACAGTAATTTTTACTAACACTCTGTGTGAGAAACAACGAAAGTAGCAGTTCTAGATATGTCAGGCATATTCACTCATGTAGGCCTCATTTAAAATTCCCAGTCAACCTAATCTCAGGAACCAAAAGCCACCCAGAGGAATGCCATACGAGACACCAAACGAAAGCCCAGAACCTCCACATATTAATTCCACCCGGGGGAGTAAATGCGAACATTAATTCTATTTTAATTTTTTTTCATTTTTATTACTATTTAATTTAATATTGTTTCTTTGTATCAGTATACTGCTGCTGGATTATGTGAATTTCCCTTTGGGATTAATAAAGTATCTATCTCTCTCATATTGATGATAGCAGCATTTGGTCCAGAGACTGTGTGGATGTGAAGCACCATGCTACCACATAATAATTTTAATGATTTTAAAGAGTACATATTTTTTCTGTCTGCGGTGGGTTGGCACCCTGCCCAGGATTGGTTCCTTTCTTGTGCCCTGTTGTTGGCTGGGATTGGCTCCAGCAGACCCCCTGTGACCCTGTGTTCGGATTCAGCGGGTTGGAAAATGGATGAATGGATATTTTTTTCTGTCTGAAAAAAAGATCACTGCTGGCTTTCTTAATTCTGTAGCGAGACCACATAGATTACAACGCAGCCATTCTTTATACAGTTTTAAATCTGGAGCAAACTGTGCAGATCCTGTAAAGGAAATAGCTTACAAGATCGATACACAACGTACAAGAGGAAAAGATGTTGTTAGATATGTGGCTCACTGAATGAGCTCAGTCCCTTGTTAAAGAAACTCTTCAATTAGATACTTGTTCAATATTATTTCAGATGGAGCTCTTGTTTATCTGCCACCTCCACCAGTGCAGGCGACTGGTTTAATTTTTAACTTATGCAGGACTAAGCTCTAAGTTTACGGAAACTGTAAATCATCTACTTTAAATACAAGTTAATGTCTTTCAAAGGGAAATGCATCCGAGTAGTCAAAAGAGGTGAAGCCCGATTCATCACAAGGCATATCTCAACTATCTCACTACAAAATTAAAACTTCGAAAATGAGTGCGAAGAAATGAAAAATAATCAAGCAGCCGTGTGACGGCCATTGACAGGGAAAAGTTGATTGAATGGGTCGTCTCGCTTCGTCTAGCACAGCCAGTTCTCGCTGCTGAATAACAGACTCGAGTGTTCCACCTAACGATTAAGACAGCCGTAAGGGCCAATTTACTTAAGGTGTTCGTATACACAGGAGTCAATTCGTGTACCGACGTAGCTACGGTGTTGCCTGAAAGGCTTTTAGAATCGTCCTCTTATCATTCGAAGCTCATACCTTAGAAGCGACAGCAGCAAAAACGGCACCCTATATAAGCGAGCGACTCCACCCTGGAATGTTTCAAAAGAGAAGATAGCTAAACTGTATTGTAAAGTCTCTTTTACTTTAGTTATCACACTCGTCATAATAATGTCATAAAACGAATCACACAAGATGAAAGCTCTCAAACTGTAACCTCTTAAAATACATTAATGTCACATCAACCATTCTAGAACTTCAATAACTCTTTGTCATAAATAAATGTAACAACCTCACCTAACCCGCACACGACAATACTGAAGTGAACTGACCGAGACCGAGCCTTTTGAGGTAATGGGAGAGCTCAAAAGAGTCAGCGGGGGTTGTCCTGGTATAAACTTCTTAGAGCAAAAAAGACAAACGATTTATGAAAACACCATTAACACGGAATAACTTTCTTGTCTTTAATAAATTTGCGATTTAATTTTGCTACACTTTGCAGAGATCTCTCAGATTATATACCCGTTTTTGTAGCCTTATAATCCGTTATCTAAAGTGGAACAGTCGGAATTAAAATAGATAGATAGATAGATAGATAGATAGATAGATAGATAGATAGATAGATAGATAGATAGATAGATAGATAGATAGATACTTTATTAATCCCAAGAGGAAATTCACATAATCCAGCAGCAGTATACTGATACAAAGAAACAATATTAAATTAAATAGTAATAAAAATGAAAAAAATTAAAATAAATAAATAAATGATAAATACATAAATAAATGATAAATACATAAATAAATAAGTAGAATGGCTTAATGAGTAGTGGCCACCGTGCAATATGTTAGTTCAGTCATGGGTACCTCCTGTGGCTGCAGGTTTCTGTTCCAAACAGTTTCTCAATCAGTCAGTCAGGATTTACCTTTAATTGTTTAATTAGCTGACCCTTTACAGCAGTTTTCTAAATGAAAAAATGAAAGGAAGAGTTTCAGATTTACACTTAGAGGACATTAAGACATTTGTATTTTTCTGTATATCTAAATGCTTTTTATTTTTTAAATTCACTTTTTCCGTGGAGTTTACAGAATTTGATCAGAATACAGGTAATGATGAGTAGGACACACACCATGGCAAATGACTCTGAAAGGAGCAGCTTCTTTAGTGTTACCCGTGTGTGCTTATAAAAATATAAATCATGAAGAAGAAACAATTCATTCTTATGTTACCCATTTAACACATAGAAATTCATAAATCAGAATACCATCTGGTGAGGTCCAGGAGTTCAAGACTTCAGGCTGTCATTGCCAGAAAAGGGTTTTCAACCAAGTATTAGAAATTTTATATTTCTAGTTATTTAATTTGTCCAATTACTTTTGAGCCCCTGAAATGAAGGGATTGTGTTAAAAAAATACTTTAGTTGCCTCACATTTTTACGCAATCTTTTTGTTCAACCCACTGAATTAAAGCTGAAGGTCTGCACTTCAACTGCATCGGAGTTGTTTCATTTAAAATTAATTGTGGTAAAGTACAGAACCAAAATTAGAAAAAAGTTGTCTTTCCAAATATTTATGGACCTAACTGTACATCAATTTTAATTTCAATTAATTATAAACCTACACAACAAAATCACCAGTGTTACTTTTCACTATAAGAGGCACTGTAATGTTTAGAACTTATTTGGAAAAGATGGATAGCAATTTTACAGCATACGTCTACCTAACAAGGTTTACAAAATAACATTTAACTTAAAATTTGTATTAATCTCCACCACTTAAAGCATGTGACGTGAATAGTAGGCTAATGACAAGTACATTTCTGAGTTTAACATACCATTTGTGTAGGCTGGTCCTGCTGGTTGGAAATGTGAACATGGGAAAGTAAGTGTGAATGACGTCTCAACAAATAAAACTTTTGGTTTTATTAGCACTAGAAGAAAAAGAATTGTTAAACTTTCCAGAGTGCGGTGTCTGCACTAAACTTCTGGTGATACCCCAATGGAGTGCAAAAACTAGCTCTGATAACTTTAGTGATGGATTTGCTGGAAAAATCTACAACCAGTCTGATGCTCTCATTCAATCAGGCATTTATGGTAGGGTGGCTAGAGAGGAGCTCCTCTTGAGTGAGAGGCTTAGGTCAGCGTTTCTTTAAGTATTTGCGACCCGAGTTTTCATAACAGTTTTAATCGCGCCCCCCTAATGTTTTTTTGAAAGGAGCCCACTAATACCAATTTGTTCATTTTTAACTAATAATATATCAAAGATGTATATTTTATTATACCTACTTAACTTTTATCGACATTTATCTAACTCTATATTTATTTTTCCAGTATCAGAATGTAGTTTAAGTTCCTTTCTTTTGGTTTCAATAGATGAATTTTTCATATTTTTGATTCTTGTTTTCTTTTTTTCACATCTTCGCACCCCCTAGAGAACCACTGGCTTAGCCTGCTTGGACTTTGAGAGCATGAAGAAAAAAGATTGTCTGGTTTGTTGAAAAAAAACATTGAAGCCATTATGCAGAACTCAAACCACCATGTTTGGTGCAGACCATGCAGTGCTCATTATCAACTTAATACCATCCCTACGGTGAAGTATGGTGGTGGCAGCATCATGCCATGGGAATGCTTCTTAATGACAGGGACAGGGAGCGAGATCAGAATAGAGGGAAGCATGAATGCAGCCAAACAGAGAGAAGGCCTGGAAGAAAACCTGCTCAAGCATGCATGTGACCTCAGACCTGTGTGATGGTTCGCCTTTCAGCACAATAATGATTAAAACATTAAGCCAAGACAATGCTGGAGTGCCCTCAGGACAAGCCTGCGACTGTCTTTGAGTGGCCAAAGCCCAGAATTAAACCTCATAGAACATCTGTGGTGAGACCCGGAGGTGGCAGCTTACAGACACTTTTCATCCAATCTAACGGCGCTTGAGAGGCTCTGTCAGGAAAAATGGGATAAGATGCCCAAATCCATGGACAGTCTTTCCCCAAGAAGACTTATAGCTGTTATTGCTGCCAAAGGGGCTTTCACAAAGCACTGAATTAACTGTCTAAATACTTATGTAAATGAGAGATTTCACGTTTTGATTTTTAATTAAGTTTTGCAACCTTTTCTGAAAACATGTTTTCACTTTGTCATCATGGGTTACTCAGTGAAGACTGATGGACAAAAATGGCATATTTCGCCGTTTAAAATAAATTAAATCTACAACACAGACTCCAAGACCAGGCTGTTTCTAATGAGTTTGTGTGAGGAACTTTCAGATTTGGGTACGAATGCTGATCCTAATGTAATGTGGGGGACCTTCCGTGACAAGACCCTGAAGGTTGCTAAGGGTTGTGTTGGTGTTCCCGGTGTTCCATCTCGTAGGGTACCCTGGATATCATCGAGAAGAGTCGCAGCACATGGCTCAATGGCAACTCTGGTCTGTACCTGGAACTAAGAAGGATGGCTGCGAGGGCTTTGAGGGCAGATAAAAAAAGCGTTTGTTAGAGGAATCTGTGAGCAAGTGACACACCATCTGAGGTTTAGCGACCCACGTCCTGCTTACAGAGGAATCAAAGCATTATGCACATTCAAATCTGTTCCTCAGAGAGTCGCAGTCAGGGCAGTTGATGGAACGGTCCTTATGGAGGACACTGCAGTCGTGACCTGCTGGGCTGGCTACTTTGAGCAGTTGTTCAAAGCTGATCCTCCAGCTTGGACATTGGATATCTCTGGGACCATGGTTCTTGAGGCTGATCCTCCAATTAGCAGTGAACCACCCAATCTCACTGAGATTGCACAGGTGGTGAACCAGCTGAGGGGGGGAAAGGCTGCAGGGATTTGTGGTATCCGGGGTGAACTTCTCCAGGCTGGTGGTATGGCTGTCCTCCTGGCTTTGCAAGCAATCTTTGCTTCCATTTGGGAGACTGGCATCATCCCAGCTGACTGGAAAACAGGACTTGTCGTCCCTATCTTGAAAGAGAAGGGTGATCGCCTGGATTGCAGCAACTACAGGGGGATAACACTGCTCTCAGTGCCGGGTAAGGTCCTTGCTAGGGTTGTCCTCAATAGGATCCATTATCACTTACTCACCTAACAGCGACCAGAACAGTCTGGTTTTACACCTAAGAAGTCTACTGTCGACCTCATCCTCACACTGAGGGTTCTCATAGAGTGCAAACGCGAATATCTGCAGTTTCTTTGCAGCCTTTGTCGATTTTCGCAAAGCATTTGACTCAGTTGATCGAGCTGCCCTGTGCCATCAGCGGTGTGTTGTTGCTCCTACTCTGTTCAATGCTTGTATGGACTGAGTGTTGGGCAAGGTCATGGGGTCCAGCGGCTGTGGGGCATCTGTTGGTGAAGAAAGATTCACGGATCTTGACTTTGCGGACGATGCTGTGATCTTCATGGAGGCTCTGATCGGGGCACTCGAAAGACTAAGCGAGGAGTCTGAGTGTCTGGGCTTGCAAATGTCCTGGATAAAAACCAAGATCCAGGCCTTTAATGACCTCTTGGGAACGGCCATCAGCAGTGTGTCTGTTTGTGAAAAGAGTGTCGACCTTGTTGAGAGGTTTACTTACCTTGGGATTGACATTCATGTCTCTGGTGACTCTTCCTATGAAGTCAGTAAATGGATTGGGAGAGCATGGGGGGTCATGAGATCGCTGGAAAGGGGTGTGTGGTGCTCCCAATATCTTTGCAAAAGGACGAAGGTCCAAGTCATAGAGTCCTGGTGTTTCCTGTCTTGCTATATGGTTGCGAGACATGGACGCTATACAGTGACATGAGATGAAGACTGGACTCCTTCAGTACTGGTCTCTTTGGAAAATCCTTGGGTACCGCTGGTTTGACTTTGTGTTGCTCATGGAGTCCCGAATGAGGCACATTACCTGCATTGTGAGGGAGCGTCAGTTACAGCACTGCAGCCATGTGGCGCGTTTTCCCCGAGGGTGATCCGGCTCGTAAGATCCTCTGTATCAGGGACCCGAGTGGCTGGACTAGGCCAAGGGGTCGCCTACGTAACACCGGGCTGCCTAGGGGGTTTCAAACCGGGATCCCGAGTTGTTTCGTTGTGTAGTGGGTGTGGCAACGCGCTGTACCAGTGCATGCTCCCCGACTTGACTTAAACTTGACTACAACACAATGAAATGTGCAAAAAGTGAGGGGATCTGAATGTTCAAGTCCAACGTATGTGTGAAACTGTAACTGTTGTGATGTGGGATTTTGCATATAACTTGATAAATGTTTTGTATGTCTTTATTTATAATTTAGGCAAACCAAGTGGTCAGAGGTATTCGTGTTTGCACCCCTAATTTTTACGATTGTCTCTTTGTAATTTTATGACAGGATTTGGGGGGATGTGTCTTAAACCAGTTTGATCTCCCACACAAAGCCACGTTAGCTTAACATGTGGTCTTGGGGGGGTTGAGGTGTTAAAATGTACTATTTCTCTCATTGGTCTGAGATATGGCTGTTTGGAATTGGCTTGTCTCAGAGGCCTTTAAGTACCATGATGTCCTATTGGTTCTAGGAATTGGAGAGAACATCTATAAATGTACTTGCTCAACCACATTCTCTCTCTCTGACCCACATATGATGAAGAAGCATCTCTCTTACTAACCTGTGATGATGAAGACAACACAATGAAGAGCACAGCTCAGCAGCCATATTGAACAGACATGTGGCTGAAAGCTGAGCACCAACGATGCCTTAACTAGAGACATTTTAAGTAACTAACAAGTCTGTGCGCCACCTGAATTACACACCACCATTTTATCAGGTTGTATGGTTGCCAATATTCAAATGTACTTTGCATTTTGTTATTATTTATGAATATTATCAGTAATACATTATTTTATGTGTAACTTAACTCCTGCTTGTCTTTTTACTACATCTAATTGCCTGAGGTTATAGATATAGAAGGGAAGGTGGGGATAAGTTATATACAGCGGTAAGTCTGTGAGATTAGGCATTCTAAGGCTGCGTATTAATAATACAATAGGGGAAAGTAGAGCAATACATATATTACTCTACCAAGATAAAACAGTAACTAAACAAAAAATGTTTGCGCAACCATTTAAAGTGTAAATCACTGTCAGGTGCTGATTGCTGCTTACATTTACCACACGTTACAATTTGTTTACTGCAGTAGTTACATACAAAACAGAAAACCCAATCAAAATCAAGAAGCTTATTTAATTTTCATTTTTGTTTGTAAACAATATAAAACTTAGCAGAAACAGATTCACGTTGTCACTGAGGTTAGTAGGATTTTAAATTAGATTAAAAAAAGTTCATTTAAAAGTTAGCTTAGCTTCTCTATAAGGTCCTTCAGTTTGCAGTTAACCCCCAGTCAGCAGGCCCATGTAGCACCCCTTGTGTTTGCACCACCTTCCAATAATCCAGGGGCTCGCTCAAGACAGTAAGTGTGCACTTCTTGGATGGCAAAGCTGGCTGGTCCTCTAATCTCCTACAATTTCCTGATCTGTGCAGTAGATGAAGAAGGGGGTCAGGAAAGCCATTTATTTTAGCACTGCAAGCGATCATGAGTCCCAGCTCAATGCAGGTAGGGCAGAATGTTGTTTTTGAACCACTCGTCAGTAAACTGAAGATGATCACCGTCTGAGGTCAAGAACATCAACTTTCCAGCCTTGTCCATTGCCTGTAGGCCTAGACGATCCTAAATAAAGATAATACACTTTGTGAGATGATTGTCCTTTTATTGTTTGTCTCTTTAGATGACATATGGCAGATTGAGCAAGTACCGTATGTGCCAACACAGTCTGATTTCAATAGAACAAACCATGCCATTAAAATGAATTTATTCCAACAGCACTATGTTTTTGAAAAGCAGCTTACCTCTTTGTATAATGCACTCTCTTGTAAAGATTCGGTTTCTTTTGCTTGACCAGGCTTGTAGAATCCAAACCACTGCAATGAAAGCAATTTTCATCATAGGTGACAATCAGTTCAACGCTGTAATGTCACTGCTATTTTTGACTGACACTGTTTGCCACCTGTAGCTACAAATCTTTGTCTAAAGTTATCAAGTGAAAGCAATAATTAACAGAAGATCCATCACCTCTGACACAACTGGCTCCACCATCGAATCCTTCAAAAACTTCACCATCACTAACTTCTCCAGTGCCTGCAGGTTCTTCTTGTAGGTCTCATTAACAGTCTTGTGAAAAATAATCAAAACAAATGTTTGTCAATTCTACTGTGGCTGACTGAATGTACATGACTGCTTCTGATATGCAAATACTACACAGCGGAGATGGCTGCCTTCCAACTTCACAGAATGAATCCAATCAACTTTATTTCCATGCTTACCCTCTCTTGGTTAATGTCAGCAAGGAAAAGGCTATGCTGCCGATAGAGCTCTTCATTTAGTGGGTCATGCCAGTACTGAGCTTGGACCAAGCTGAAAAACAATGGAGTAGATTGATTGGAGAAGCAATCTGAACTTGTCAGTCACAAACCAGCAGGGATGTTCTGATCGATCGCCCGCTGATGGCAATTGGATGATATTCACAAAAAAAAAAAAAGGCTTGATTCGATGATCAGTAAAAAAGCCAATCACCAAATCCTATACTTTCAAGCTTCTGCTTTTCTTAGCATTATGGTTATTTAGTTGCAGTGCTCCCTTATGCGAGGTAATACGGTAGTTGAGCCTGCCCTGTCATTTTTTTTTTCCTTTTGCAGCAAATTTCCTGCTGTGTGAACAAAGAGCAGTGATTGGAGGCTCGTTTTATCAGTGAACGAGAAGCAATTGGTACATCTACTGGTATCCTTCAATAAGGGCGACCTCAATTGAGCGCGGCGAATAAAGGCGTTCGTAGATAATTTTATACGTTCAATCATTGCCTTTATCTAATAAATTTTCTGTAATAATTTTGTTACGTCTGCCTTTATTCGCTGCGCTCAATGGAGGTCGCCCTTTTGAATAGAACCTTATCTACTCTCTCTATATAAAATCCTAAGCCTAAAAGTGCAACGATTTTATGTGACGTTTTTGTCACGCTCTAAATCTGGCTTATTTTAAAACCTACATTTAGATGTTTGGTATCATTCTTTTCAGAATTTATTGAACTTTAATGTGATGTTGTTAGATGTTCAGATTCTTATTCCACTTTTAAATTATAAACTAAAAAATATCAAGAACTCATGTCCCTTGAGACGAGAGTTTGTGCCAAGAGATTTAACCACGCCCAGGGCCGGAAATAAAAGACAAAGAGAAGATGACAAAGACAGCTGCTGTACAGGCTTTTAAATGTTCGAAGTGCTGTGCGGGATGCTGATCACATGGCATAGCAGCAAGCCAGCAGCTGATCGAGCAAAGAGGAGGAGGTAAAAAAAAAAAAAAAAAAAAAAAAAAAGGTATTCGTTTCCCATTGTATTACCGTTTAAGAGGGGGTTTCGGAGTGGCGACCATGTCTCCTTGGAGTGCTTTAAGCCCCACTCTTCACAATGTGAGTGGCAGAGATGCAAAGTGGCTGGCGTGTAGCGCATAAAAGGGGGGTTGGTGAGCAAAGCAAGCGGGGGTAAGCCCCCTAGTTAGCCTATACGTTATAAAAAAGTGGAATAATAAACTGAAAAAAAGTAAATCGGAAAAGTCATCCTGTATAAATAGACAAACAGCAGGAAAAGCTTCTTTAAAGGAAAAATTAAAGGTATGAATTCCTTAAATTAAAATAGACATTGCATGAGTTTGGACAGTGAGCTTGTTTAAAACACAAAAGCTTACACTTTTAATTGCAAAAAGAAAAGATAAATTTGAAACTGCTGCTTAGTAAACAGCAGAGTTTTCTTAATGACTTGTACTGAGTTTATTATTTGTTACTGTGTGTCATACAGCATACGTTTTGGTAAGAAACAAGTACTACATAATTAAATGGTAATCCATATTTAATAATTACCCCTGAAGAATTACAATGTCTAGCTGACAAAAACCACACCTGTAAATATAGTATATGTATATTTTAACAGCAAAAAGATGTAGTGCAATTAACGATTTAAAATGATTAAAACCTTTAAGTACATGTATATTTACATTTCAGCAGTGTTGAATTGTCATTATCAGTTAATTGATTGTATGTATGAGAATATATATACATATTTTTGTTGTTACAGAAACGGTGAAAACTAATTTTTTTAATTAAACCTGGTTTCAGATAGGTACAGTGGAGGAAATAATTATTTGACCCCTCACTGATTTTGTAAGTTTGTCCAATGACAAAGAAATGAAAAGTCTCAGAACAGTATCATTTCAATGGTAGGTTTATTTCAACAGTGGCAGATTGCACATCAAAAGGAAAATCGAAAAAATAACTTTAAATAAAAGATAGAAATTGATTTGCATTTCATTGAGGGAAATAAGTTTTGAACCCCTACCAACCATTAAGAGTTCTGGCTCCCACAGAGTGGTTAGACACTTCTACTCAATTAGTCACCCTCATTAAGGACACCTGTCTTAACTAGTCACCTGTATAAAAGACACCTGTCCGCAGAATCAATCAATCAAGCAGACTCCACACTCTACAACATGGGAAAGACCAAAGAGCTGTCCAAGGATGTCAGAGACAAAATTGTAGACCTGCACAAGGCTGGAATGGGCTACAAAACCATTAGCAAGAAGCTGGGAGAGGAGGTGACAACTGTTGGTGCGATTGTTCGAAAATGGAAGGAGCACAAAATGACCATCAATCGACCTCGCTCTGGGGCTCCGCGCAAGATCTCACCTCGTGGGGTGTCAATGGTTCTGAGAAAGGTGAAAAGAATCCTAGAACTACATGGGAGGAGTTAGTTAATGACCTCAAATTAGCAGGGACCACAGTCACCAAGAAAACCATTGGAAACACATTACACGCAATGGATTAAAATCCTGCAGGGCTCAAGGTCCCCTGCTCAAGAAGGCACATGTGCAGGCCCGTCTGAAGTTTGCCAATGAACACCTGAATGATTCAGAGAGTGACTGGGAGAAGGTGCTGTGGTCTGATGAGACCAAAATAGAGCTCTTTGGCATTAACTCAACTCGCTGTGTTTGGAGGAAGAAAAATGCTGCCTATGACCCCCAAAACACCGTCCCCACCGTCAAGCATGGGGGTGGAAACATTTTGCTTTGGGGGTGTTTTTCTGCTAAGGGCACAGGACAACTTAATCGCATTAACGGGAAAATGGACTGAGCCATGTATCGTGAAATCCTGAGCGACAATCTCCTTCCCTCTGCCAGGAAACTGAAAATGGGTCGTGGATGGGTGTTCCAGCACGACAATGACCCAAAACATACAGCAAAGGCAACAAAGGAGTGGCTCAAGAAGAAGCACATTAAGGTCATGGAGTGGCCTAGTCAGTCTCCGGACCTTAATCCAATAGAAAACCTATGGAGGGAGCTCAAGCTCAGAGTAGCACAGAGACCGCCTCGAAACCTTAGGGATTTAGAGATGATCTGCAAAGAGGAGTGGACCAACATTCCTCCTAAAATGTGCGCAAACTTGGTCATCAATTACAAGAAACTTTTGACCTCTGTGCTTGCAAACAAGGGTTTTTCCACTAAGTATTAAGTCTTTTTTTGTTAGAGGGTTCAAAAACTTATTTCCCTCAATGAAATGCAAATCAATTTCTATCTTTTATTTAAAGTTATTTTTTCGATTTTCCTTTTGATGTGCAATCTGCCACTGTTGAAATAAACCTACCATTGAAATGATACTGTTCTGAGACTTTTCATTTCTTTGTCATTGGACAAACTTACAAAATCAGTGAGGGGTCAAATAATTATTTCCTCCACTGTATACTACAGAAGAAACAAACAATAAGACAGCTTGTAATTAGCAGAAGCATTTTATTTTCTTTTAGGCCATATGTATTATGGATAAATATTCAGGCCATTGGCTGTAAACATTAACTGAAGCTCCTGACCTGTACCAGTATGACTGTATTCATTGTGATTGGCTGAATTGATATTTACATGGATACACAGGTGGACAGGCGTTCAAATGATTTGTTCAGTGAGTGTATAGTGATGGTGGTTCAACACTTTCCAGCTGTGAATTTCACTAAAGTTCTAAATGAAAACGTCTTGTCGGGGAACACTTCAAAAATGTTTTTAAAACTAAAATTCTAGAGTTTTGATAGAAATTCATTTATGTCTTCAAGTACAAACCTTCAGATGAAAAAATCTTTTAAGATCATGTAAAAACATACATTGAATCAGGTTTTTATAAATCATTAACTGGTCCTGTAAATCTAATAGATCTCACAAAGTCTTGAAGAAGCACTTACTGATCTTGTACCAATTTGGTGTATGCTCCTGTATTGAGCATTTTTCTGATCCAGTTACAGATGGCTACACTATGACCAGGGCAGTGTGGGAGACCATACACACCTTAAAAAAAAAGTAACTGTTATTTTGACAGCCTTGCTCAACAGATTTCACCAAGAGTCACCATTTGCTCTATTACCTTGATGTTGTCCCCCAACTGAAATAAGATTCTTCATTGGTGGAGATGGACATCTCTGAGCCACAGCTCTCCTGCAAAGACAATCTGTGTGATTAAGCATTTTGTGACCACTAAATGGGCATACATCCATCTAGCTGTTTCTACTCATAACTCACAAAAACTGCCCCCCTTGGGAAAAGCCCATGGCATTGTATCCTGCTTGTAGGTGTGGATCCTTGGAAATCTTGTCACATGCCATTGTCACTTGATCGTTGGTGTTCATGAAGAAACTATTTTCTGCATCCTAAAGTGTATTGCAGAGCACATAATTATAGAATGTACTTCATTAAACAAGTGAGCAATGTTGCTGCTTAAAATACTAACCTCAGCAATGTTGTTTCCAATCTCCAGAGACAGCACATAAATCCCTGGAATCTCCAGCTCCACCATCTTTTTGATGGCTCCCATACTGAGGGGGTTACAGCAACTGTCACCTGTTAGGGGAGGCCAAAACCGAATGAACATTTGTAGAGACTGCGTAACCTGTCAGCAGTAAAGTTAAGCACTGGAAGACGTTGACAACAACATCAAGGAACGCGTTAAGAACGTGGCAGCAAGTGCCAGCCAGGGGAATTCTGCCTGTGATTTTCACTTCTTCCTGTTGTGTATGAAGTACAGACACTGTATACGTAAACAGCTCCACCAATTTAAGGTTAAGATTGATAAAAGTCCATTGACACTCGTGTTTAGTAAAACATGCTGTTTCTAAAAAAAAAAAAAAAAAAAACTCGAGCCACTGTCTTTCAAAGGATTTGATGAACCTATCGTGTTAGTCAGAGTTCTGACAACACGCTTCATCTTATGCCTTACAGGGCAAACACTCACCCATTCCATGCCACAGCACTAGAGGTACGGTGGCATTTTCTTTCCAAGCCGGCTTCGCGGTGCACAGTAAAACCCACCAACCAAGAAGCGACCAAACTGCGTTAACGAACATGACCAAAAATAATAAAGCCGGAAGAAACAACGAACAGTTCTACTTCCTGGAGCTGCGTGGATCACGTGAGAGGAAAATCACGTGACATGGCAAGCGGCGTTGACTCCGTCACGTGACATGGACCGTCGCGCACTAAACGGTTGCAGATTTTTTAGCTGCAGGCGGGGCTTGACAGGCATGTTTTTCTGTTACGTGCCGGACCGCTCACACGGCAGTCAGGTACTCGTGGATTTTTCAGTAGGGAATGGCCCTGTTTTATCTCATGATAAATGATTTACCGCATGTAGTGTCAAATGTGAACATATAATTAGTTACAGATGACTGTGGCATTTGGAAACGAGGAAGAAATGTTGATATTCCCATAAAAAAACGTACAACCCGCGGTCTCAGCGAAGAGAACTCAAATGTATGTGGTGGGGTGGAGTTTAAATTGGCAGCTTCTGAAACAGTTGCGATTTGTTTTACAACTACTTTAAATAAAAATCTTTTACTGCCTTATTGAATGGATGGAAGTATTTAAGTTTTGTGTCATGACTTTTCATAATTGATTTTAACGTGGAAACAACGTATCATGGAAGTAGTACCGAAATGTAAATGTAATTACTGTACATTTTATTATTTCATGACGGAAATTTGCCTTGACGGCCGGTACAATGATTTAACATTTAAACACATCAACAAAGAACAAAGCCAACAAACGTAAGCTGGGTACAAAAAATAAAATATAATAAAGAGCATATTACTTATGGTAAAGCATTTGATCAAACATATTAGCTGTTTAGGGCGGCACGGTGGCGCAGCGGTAGTGCTGCTGCCTTGCAGTAAGGAGACCTGGGTTCGCTGCATATTCTCCTCGTATCTGTGTGGGTTTCCTCCCGACTGCAGGTTAGGTGCATTGGGGATCCGGAATTGTCCCTATTGTGTGCTTGGTGTTTGAGTGTGTGTACCCTGCGGTGAGCTGACGCCCTGCCTGGGGTTTATTTCCTGCCTTGCGGCCTGTGTTGGCTGGGATTGGCTCCAGCAGACCCCCGTGACCCTGTAGTTAGGATAAAGCGGGTTGGATAATGGATGGATATTAGATATAAATAATAAGCTTAACATTTAGACTTGACTGATGATTGATGCAATAGCCACCTATGATCATATGATTGAAGCCTGTAGATGTTTATTAATATTGAACTTATTTGAAATATTAATGGCAGTTGGAATGAAAGAGTATTTGAACCAGTTGCTTTTTATCCATGAGATCTTGATCCTGTGACCTGAAATTGTGAATGTAGTGGACGTGTCTGATATTTGTAATCCTTGCTTGTTAAACAGGCCTTTTTTTGCTGGTATCAAGAATAGAATATCAGATTTTAAGTTTTTATGAAGACTAGAGGGCTTCGCTTGCCAACCCCCCTGGCCAGCTCTGCGCGCCAGCCATTTCGCATCTCTGCCTCTCACGTATGTGGATTTCACTTTCACCAAACAACAGATCTTTTAATTGTTGCAGATACGCCTCTTCATTGGGAAGAATCACTACTTGTCCCTGATGGCAAGACGAATTAGATGATCTACAAGTCTCCGACTTAATTTTTAAATCCGAACAATATATTCAATCTCTTTTCATTGTTCTGTTATTTCACCGAGTAATAATTTCCATTTGTATGTGCTAATGCTATCTTTACTGTAATTTTTTTGAGACTTTCGAATTTTAGTACTTCCATAATCTCTAACCTGCTCTACATGTGTGTCACGCTAATGTTTTTGAAATCTTTATGACGTTCTACTTTGTCATCTACTCTTTGTCTTTTATTTCCGGCCCCGGGCCTGGTTAAATCTCTTGGCACAAAGTCTCGTTTCACGGGATGTTTAAGTATCTCTCTGAAAAAGTCACGTCTCGTCCCAGGCTAAAAAGTCTCATCTCCTACCATTTTTTTAAAATTATAATAAGAGAGAAATGATTGCTATTATTCTTGCTTTAAAATTGATAAATGAGGTTAAACCCAATAAAGCAGTTATCGTAACAGACCCATTGCCATCCTTAGGACCAATGCCAACTGGATTGTATTTGAATAATATAATTGTGAATTTTTTGTTTTCCTGCTTATAAAAGAGTGTATGGAAATAAAAGCACATACATGTTAGGTAAACAAGTATTGTTTAGAACAGAAATAGACTTTTAAGGTTCCTTTAGGCAAATCTGAATTTAAGCGCATGATTTAAAAGGTTATTTTTGGGGATTGGCAAAACATTTGGAAGAGCAGTGATAAAGGACGACATTTGTTTTGGTTAAAATCTCTAGTATGGGGTAAGAATAAACGGCATCCTGAAGTTAGAAAAGGAGTAAATTATTTGTAATGGATTAAAGCTTGGGCATGTTGGTGTGAATCAATACTATTTTTACATTGGCAAGCATAAAACAGGAAACGGTGAGCAATGTGGTATTGAAGAAACATGAGAACATTACATGGTCTGGTGTTTGAAATATAGCAGGGTAAGGCAAAAGCTAATTGGTAAATTTAAACAAAAAGAACTCCCTTTTAGTAATTTAAAAGAAATAGTTAAGAGTATAATTGAGAAAAATCTTTTCTAAGTATCTAAAAGATACAACAATGTATAATATATTCTTGTAGTGTAAGTAATTAAAAGTGTAATACAGTAGGTACGTTAGAACCTCCGTCCAAAAGCTGGCAGTAACGGATCATTATTTTTCGCCCTAGTCTGCCATTATCTGGAAAAAGAAAAAGCTGCGGGGCAAATATGATTTGGCATGTGTTATCTTGCTTTGCCTGGGTAACGCCAAGCGTCCTCTTTAGTGACCCACCCTGGTCCTGACCTGAGTATTTCAAAAATGACCTGTGGTCTGACTTGCTCAATGCTTGTTCTTTGTTGGATAGAAGTCACCACTAAAATGCAGGTGACACTCTGGGCGGTGACGGTGTCGGGTGAAGTGAACGTCCTTGTCCTGCTCCTAGCAACCTGTAAGCTGTTTTAGTATTTATGTGAATGGATAATATGAACACACAGGTTACAGGTCCACACACACACACACACACAGAGTCCTGGTCTAATCTAGAGCTGGCAGTTGTCCTGATTGAGTGGCACACACTACACAAGTACAGAAAGAGTGGACAGGTTAGTATTTAAAAATGATTCCTAATGGTCCACTTTGTGTACAGATTTGCTTCATTAAGTTCATGTCAGCCCATATAAATGTGTCTTCTCCTTTCTGTTAGTTTAAATGCCGTAACTTAGTCAGTGGATGGTTTATTTGTTAGTTAGCGTCCATCTGATTTGATCTTCATTTCTTGCTTAGGCCATTAAAGAAAAGCTTTTGCTAGAAAAGAATTTGAGTACCATATGAACAGATGTTTGGGTCACACCTGACTTTCAGGGTTGCTTCTCACCTTCTGCCTTATGTTGTCAGAAAGGCTCCAGCTCCTTTGACTGCGAACGTAATTTAGCAGGTGGTCTAGTAAGTGGACAGACACTAATGACACCCAGTCAGTACATGCAGAGTCTATAGAAAGTTTTCAGATCCCCTCACTTTTTCACATTTTGCTTTGCTGTAGCCTTGTCCTAAAATCATTTAAATTAAAATTTCCCCCATCAAGCAACACTCGACACCGCAGAATGACAAAGTGAAAACAGGATTATAGAAATTTGTGTAAACTGTCATTAAAAAAATGAAATATCCTATTGACACAAGTATTCAGACCCCTTGCTCAGTACTTAAGCCTCTTTAGCCACGATTCCAGCCTAGAGTGTTTTTGAGTTTAACATGACAAGTTTCACACGCCTGGATTAGGGCAGTCTTCTTCTTCTTCTTCTCAAAATCAGTTAGGTTAGATGGAGGCCATTAGTAGACGGTTATTTTGTGGTCTCTCCAGAGATGTTTGTTTAGGTTCAAGTCTGGGCTTTGACTGGGCCACCAAAGGACATTCCCAGAGTTGTCCCTCAGCTACTTCTGTGTTGTCTTTCCTTTGGGCTTAGGGTCATTTTCCTGTTGGAATGTGAACCTACGGCCCAGTCTGAGGTCCAGAGCACACTGGAGCAGATTTCTGTTAAGGGTATCCCTATACTTTGCTTTGTGTAGCTTTCCCCCAATCCTATCCAGTCTCCTACTCCTGGAAAACAAACCCACAATCTTGATGCTGCCAACATCATCCTTCACCGTTGGAATGGTATTACTGTACATTGGAAGAAACTAGGCACCGCTCATCACCTGACGTGACGCAGATATTGATTTCTTCAATAGCCAGCAGCCATGCCACATGCACTTCAGAACAGCTAATCCACCCAATGCCAAGTATGTTTGGGCCTGGCCAGTACTTGGGTGGGAGACCCTCTAGGAAAAGCTTGGGTTGCTGCTGGAAGAAGGGTTAGCCTGTGTGTAGATTCCAATCCCCCCAGTGTAGTGACAAGGATACTGTGCTGTCAAAATGGTTCCATCCTTCATGTAAGGTGTAAAACCGAGGTCCTGACTTTCTGTGGTCGTTGAAGAGCCCATGGCCCCCTTTGTAAACAGTTGGGTGCATGTAAGGTGACCAGAATTTTTTGGGCCAATCCAGGGACATCTGAGGTGGCTAGAGGAGCGCAGAATCTGCAGATCACAAGTGGGACTCTATAGACACTACAGAGTACAAAGCAAAAGCTTATCACGTGATTTCTCTCCAAAGTTGCATAACCTCTGTCAAAACATCGCGCACGCGCGCCGAGTTCAAATTATCATGGTGATGAGATACATTCAAACAAGTGAACCAGCTGAAACCGGGAAAGAAATCTTAAACCAGGGACAAGACGAAGACATGTTTCTGAGTGGGGACAGTTGTCCGAAAAACGGGGATGGATGGTCACCTTAGTGTATGCCAATATCCAGGCCAAACTTCCCTACATGACTTGGTCATTCCCTGTCCCTTATTGGCTGTCTCTCTCACCCCTTAACTGTCTATTAGCTAATGTGTGGTGAGCATACTGGCACAAAAATGGCTGCTGTCACATCATCCAGGTGGTGAAGTCGCTCCCCACTCTCTATGTAAAACGTTCTATAAATGTAAGGCATTATTATTATAATTAGACCAAAGAATCATGTTTCTCACAAGGTGAGAGTCCCTTAGGTACCCTTTTGCAGACTCCAAGTGGATGGCCATGTGCCTTTTACTGAGGACAGGCTTCTGACTTAGAGTGTTGCACTGATGGTCATCCATCTGAAAGTTTCTTCCATCTCCACACAGGTTATCTGGAGAACAGCCAGAGTGACCATCAGATTGTTTTCCTCTCTAGCCAAGGCCCATCTCCCATAGTCTTGGTAACCCAGTTAAAACTGGGTAACTAAGAAAAACTGTTGTTGTTTCAAATTTCTTCTGTTGACAAATTATGGAGGCCACTGTGCTCTTCAAAGCCTCCCGTTTCTGAGCTCTGCAGGGAATTCCTTTGGCCTCATTGGCTTAGTTGTTATCAACTGTGGGACCTTCTAAAGACAGGCGTGTGCCAGCCAATTGAAGTGACCACAAGTGGACTCCAAGAAATGAGTTCCTTACTTCCATGTCTCCTACAGACTCATGACACTAACTAGCAACCAGTAACTTGCATGCCTCTCTGCAGGTAAATCATGTCACACAGCCGAGAGAACAACTGGCAAACAGATCTTCTACTAAGCGGCACAAATGGAAACTTAATTAACCCATTAATGCCCCGTGTTCCATTATTGGAACGACAGTCACGTAATTTTATACGTTATGTATGACGCCACATAACTCAACAATGGAATGTAATTTTTTTTTTCTCTTCAAATTCTTGCTCCTTATAATTTTTCTACGCACCATATGTGAATTTCATGCACAAACTCCTTAGGCATAAATGGGTTAAGAGCAAATATTGCATTTATTTTAAATAAAGCAGAACATCCATTTGTGTTTAGCAACTGTCTGCTACAAACTTATGTTTTCATATGGAAATGTGTTGCTGGCCATTTCATATCAGAGAATATTTCTTTTTTTCAATTATGTCCTGACAATTTAAGAGAACCAAATAAATCATCCATTAATTTTCTGCCCAAACTCTGTTAATTCCAGTCCGCTGGTGAGCTGCAGCCAACTGCTTACAAGGTAGGACCCTCCTTGGGTTGGGGCCAGTCCTCCCATGATTTGGTATTCAGTGATTGGGTTTTATATGTCAAATTGAAAAAAGTGGAGCTACAGAATATAAATAAACATGTTTAAATTGCGGTTATGGGGCCTACGGAGTGCTTTTCACTGACAAAGGGTTAAAAAAAAATCTTAAAAGATCAAACGACTTGTAACATGAGGCAACCTACAAATAGCAAACACTATCAACCACTTTATCTTGTTTGACAATACTTTTTGCTATAGAAAAGGATTTTATAAAATGAAGTACAATTTCTTTACCTATTAGATAAAACTACTGCCCAATAAAATCATTAAAGCCAATTTATTCCGTCCCAACACAGGGAGCAGCATACAGACATGAAGCAGTTAATCTCAACCAGCAGGCCAGACTCTGTCTCAAGTAAAATCTAGGAAGGAACAAGCATTCTAAAGTCCCACTTTAATAGTTAAAGGTGTACTGCAACCTCGTATCCCATCCTCTGTCATCTCAGACATTTTAAAACGGTGCACGGTCCAGTGGGGCATCAGGTTAATGCTGCGATTTCAAGCCAAAGGACTGTGCTTCAATTAGAGAGGTGGGTGAAAAAAGCTTTTGGCACACATCGTAGTGTACAGATTAAGGCTTTAGACTTCAAACCCTGAGGTTGTAAGTTCAAATCTTGCTATTGTTACCGTGTAACCATGAACAAGTCGCTTCAACTGCTTGTGCTCTAGTTTGAAAAGAAATGAAACCAACTGCGTCTCAAATGTTGTAGGTTGCTGTGGATAAAAGCAACTGTCAAAAAATTAAAATGACTGAAGTTTAGTTTTGGAACAGATGTTTAGAAGTGGGGCGGCACGGTGGCGCAGTGGGTAGCGCTGCTGCCTTGCACTTAGGAGACCTAGGTGTTCGCTTCCCGGGTCCTCCCTGCGTGGACTTTGCATGTTCTCCCCGTGTCTGCGTGGGTTTCCTCCCACAGTCCAAAGACATGCAGGTTAGGTGCATTGGCGATTCTAAAAATTGTCCCTACTGTGTGCTTGGTGTGTGGGGGTGTGTGCCCTGTGGTGGGCTGGCACCCTGCCTGGTGTTTGTTTCCTGCCTTGCGCCCTGTGTTAGCTGGGATTGGCTCCAGCAGACCCCCCCCGTGACCCTGTAGTTGGGATAAAGCGGGTTGGATAATAGAGGATGTTTAGAAGTGCTCTGTGATGGACAGCATTCCATGCATAGAATACTAGAATAAGTGGGTTCAGTGAAAAAGGAAAAATAAATATTATATAGGAATGTTTTGACATTGCAGTAGATTAAAAAGACAAAAAGTTTGAATCAATTGGTTGTTGGACATTCAGCAAGCCTTCACCACCAGTCATCTGTACAAGACAAAACACTAATCGGTTTGTTTCAATAAACTAAAAATGCATATTCTTATGAGGCAAAGGTTAGCTGGTCAGAAATTGAAAATATTTTTAATTTACAGGTGAAAGACTAAATAATGCAACAGAACACAAAAAGAAAAAAGTTCATCAGCAAATTAGTTTTATTGCTTTTTTCTCTTTTTTTGCTAAATGTTCTCCAACATCTTTGACAAAAATATACAGAGGAATTGCCAGTATAGCTACATGCTGCCAGTATACATCTACTGCAACTGTGATACCGAGCAAAACAGAGATTAGCCGATTATAAAAATAAAAAAAGCACAAAAATGTAATAAACTATGCATTGGCCCCTTTAGACAATCCCTGACAGCAGCCCTGCATGGTGGTTTCTACACTTGAGGCCGACTGGCCCGACTGCACTCTATAGGAGTGTTCCTTTTGATACAACGTTGCCCACAATTTCAGCACAGGAGGTTTGAATTTCCACTGTAAAATGGACTTTTTCCACAAACCAGTCAGAAAGGAGAGAAAGAGAAAAAAAAAAAGGAATTAAGAAGTGCGCATGTGCAGCTGGAAATGGACAGTAATGGTTATAGTTGGCCTGGTTTTAGCCTCCTTTTCAAAATGGCAACCCCTTTTTCTGGTCCTTTCCTAGTTACTTTCTTGACTCTGGTCCCAAAGACGCAAAATCCAGAATACAATTGCAGGGTGGGAAAAACTGTACTGAAGTAGATCAAGCCTGAGGAGATCTGCTCTCCTTTGGACTTCGGAAAACTATACTCAACAATATTTAAAAAAAAAAAAAAGCAGCAAAAAAGACAAAAAAAAAAAAAAAAAGTGTTGGATAATTAAAGAAAATGGGAATGATAGGAAGAATTAAGTGCACAGTTGCATATTTTCAGAAAAACCCACCCTAAAAGGTTCTAAAAAGAGCAGAAAAAAAAAAAAAAAGAGAATAGAATAAGTTCTCCTCTAGCCTGTCATTTCAAAGATTAGCAAGGAAGGCAAAGCACTAACTCCAACTGGTTATTGGATGAAGGGGCAGGAGCTCCTCGCGTCTTTAGCCAGCTATTTCAGTTGCAGAGGTTACCAATTTTGTTCCGTTCCATACCGTCTTAAACTGTTCTGGTACAGGCAGCTCCACCTGAAAGAAAACCAGATTTTGTATGTAAGAACAGAAAGATAAAATCATTGAAAAGGAGCAGTGATCCAGAATAATCACGCAAGGTTAACTTCAAAAACAGAACTAACCAGTTATGTCATGAATTTCCTAAATAAGCCCACTGTCAAACAAAGACCATCGCAGAACTTCGTGTTTTTAAAAGTACCTTTTCATGTCAATTTCAGAAATGTGCTCAGAATGTTTTCATCACCCATAGCTTTCAGGTTATGCATTTGCTTTAGACCACATATTTATTATCTAAGCCCTTAAGGTGTACTGTTTTTTTCTGGAATTAAATTCAGAATAAGTTAAAAAAAAAAAAAAAGTTTTAAAATCATTACTGTGCAGAAGGGCATATAAGGCTGTTGTGCCCAAGTTTGCAGGCTTACAACCCGCTTGGACATATTGAATCAGGTTCCCGTTGGAGGCACAGCTCCATGCCGGTTGGGGGTCAGATGTCTAAGTGCAGACACCTAGGTCTTTACATCCTTAAAAATTCATTTATTGGATTCTCATTTGGACCAGCCAGCAATGAGTCTGTGGTAGGATTTAATTGTGACATATCGGAAGTGAAAAAGTGATATCAAGGCAAGGAGAGTTCCTGAAGGCTTGCCAACTACTGGTGGATCCTAAAAAAAGGATATTCCTAAGGCCAGGTGCAGATGAGAATTATACACTTCTACTTTAGGCAAGACACTCCTGGGATGTATTTGTATTGAATAATAGGCATTGATTGCAAATTGTGTGATAGAGAAAGTCTGATTAAATATTTGTATTCAGCACATTTTAAACAAACAAATCTATATAAATATACTAGCAGACCTCGTGCGCTTCGCTGTAGTTGGAATAATTATGTATCTACATGCGACTTAGAGCTTCTTTATATACACAACATTTTTGGTTTGTCCTCCTGGAGCCAAAATATATACATTTTCTCTACGATTAATTTGTGAACATGCTACATAAAAAATAGAAAAACGGGAAAAACGGCAACACCGGCACACCGTGTCTACTAAACTCTAAGAAACACTAAAGGAAAAAAATACTATTCAGTAAGTACTGTGTCTAGTAAACAGTAAATCAGTAAAGGAGAGAGGACTAAACACCAAGGAAAAAGAACGGCAAGACAGCGTCAGCTGCAGAGCTCAGCTCGGAGCGAAATGAAGTGAATGAAATGAGGTGAATGGGAGGGGAGATGATCACATGACTCCCCCTCCCACCTTAACTCTCCATCCCTCCACAAACACAGTCTCTCGGATCCCAACTCTCCTTTATATGTATAGATTTAAAAAAATATATTGTTCACCTATATTATTCATATGACAAATTATCACTGAATATATTAATAAACACTAGGTAACACCATCTCAGACCATGAACTAAAATATCTGAGTAATTTGGAAAGCATGCCAATTTAAAACAATTTGTGGGAGTAATCTGAATAGGCCCAAGTGTTTTTTAATCAAACCAAGACCAAATAAATAACAAATTTAACATGTAATAAAAACACAATTCCATATTACATAGATTTTAAACAACACAGGGAGGATCTACAGAGGGAGGGAAAAGAACAATTTTTACAGTGACTGTCCATAAGGCAAATAGCCTCTGCTGGATAAGGAGACTGAAGTAAGAAAAAAAAGTATGAGAAAGGAAGGTAATGTCCAACAGAAAACACAAGAAAATTGGATGAACGGGACCAAAAGCGACACGAAGTTGGAAATGTGTGCATTTTTTTAAAAAAAAAAAAAAGAGAAGTCCAGTGTGTTCAAAGAACTATGAGGAGGTCAGAGATAAATTCCACCGGCATACAGCATACCTTAGGGGAAACAAAACAAACACACCTTTAATTGGGTCTGTTAATTTGAGTTTCTACACACATCAGAGATTTAAAAAAAAAAAAAAAATCCATTAAAACAGAGGAGATAACAGGTTGATCAATCTCCACACTGTCTTAAATTGGTAGTGATATGTCAACTCTGGTTTCTAGTGGGGAGCACCAGCAGAGGAGATTGCTTTAAAAATCAGATCCAGGTTGTAGATGAAAACAAAGAGATGGAGATAAAGACTCCCGTGAATGGATTGTTCAAAAGGGCCAAGTTGTTAAGTATCACTCACAGTATGGATACCCCTGGAAGCCCAGGCAGAGATGTGAATATCAATGGAAATGTTTCCAACAATCAAGAAGGTATAACCGACCAATTTTCAGATATCCTGTGACCATCAAAAGTGATATACACAATAGTATTCATTCAAATGGAGGGTTTACAGTGCCATACGAGTACATGCCAAGCCTCCATCTGAAATTCATCAAATAACAGTGTATGGTCCTGCGCTAATTTGCAGTAGAACACCTTTGATAAATGGAAGGATAGGAGATATAGAAGAGGTAGCCCACAAATTCCTTGACAAAAAGATGCATTTCATGTGGACTGCATGATCATTAAACTTACTGGAGACTGAAGACAGTTTTAGGCACAGCACTGTCCATTACACTCAGTTACATGAAGATGTGTGCACGATGGGTGCCCAATCAAATGATACAGAATTACACAATCAATCACATGAGATTGTTAAGAAACCTCCAAAGTTACCATAAAAATTTATCACAGGGGGCAAAGCACGTTATCGATGACATGGACTCACTCATTATCCCCTTAACCAAAAATCTATTGACAATGAACAACATGTAACCACAAATTGACTTTTTTGGTTGTTATTTTCTTAATCAGACACACACACACACACACTGAGTGCCGAGCACTACTGCAGCACGTTAGGGTTTTTGCAGCAGGCCATAAGTTGGAAAGCAATTGGAAGCTGCACTGAGAAGTCATATTGCTATATGACAAAGCCTGACTGCACACTGAAAACCACTCATGAAGTTTTATATTTGTTTGTACGAGAGATGCTAGAACATTCACCTCACAGCCTGGAATTTTACACCACTTGACTTGAATCGACATGCAAGCATTGGTTTCGTCTTTGAAATGTACAATTCTTCTTATAAAAACTAGTGTATAAGCTCAGGTTTCTCTTCTTTATGTAATCAGAATACTGTATAACTGCAGTTATGTGGCTACAGTGAATAAAACCACTAATTAAAAAAAAAAGTCAGAAAATATTAAAACAACTCGGCAACAAATTAAGACCAAACATGCAAAAGTAAAAATATACTTACAAACTCCCCACTGTTATTTGGCACCAGAACATTCATTTCAGATGACTTGGCACTGACAATCTCACACTGCAAAGAGTCCTTGCTCAAGTATACATGGCATCCGTCTGTCTTGTTGATTGAAACCGTGGGAACTTTTCCCATTACCTAAAGTCACGCGTGTCCAGAGAAAGAAATTATTAATAAAAAAAAAAAAACACACACACACACACACACACACAAAAAACCTCACTACACTGAAAATACAGTAAAAGGACAAAGAATCCAACTGTACCTGAATTTTGGCATCTTTACAGTTGATCACTTCCACAATCCCAACAACATCGTCAAATACCAAACCAATCTTCTTACAGTTATCTTATATATAATAAAAAAAGGTTTTAGGTTTACTATTGAGAAAAGGATGTGCAATGAAGGCAACTAAAAAGCAATAGTAAATTCAATTAATGGCTTAACAAAAGAAGTTGACAAGACTTTCTTGCTTTTGCTTACCTAAAGTAATGGAATTAACTTTGCCCTTGACCCGAAGAGTGCTGTTGTTGCATTTAAAGACATAGACCACCTGCTTCAACTCTGTGTCATCAATTACCAGCCCCTGGGCATTTTCCTGATTTTCCTATTTAGACAGGAAGGGAACAAGAGTGTGAATAAGACAGAATGGCCACAGTCCTTTTAAGAGGTATTTTTCAAACAAAAAGCAGCCCTGCAATCGTTGCAAATTTCTATAGTATCATGGCAGATAATGCAAATATTTTATTCAGCTTTTTTGATAGTTGACACTAATGCTGCACAACTCTAAAATTGAAAGAATTGCACAGATCACTCATTAAACACACATCTCCCCCCAACTGTTCTATTAGATACTCCTAGAGTCCCCTCAAGTTGGTGGGCTATACAGCTGTAATTTATTTTTTTTTCCCCCCTGACGCCAAGGAAATAAAGGTGAATATGAATTCTTGTATACTAGTTACCGTTTTAAAATCAGATTTAATACCACTGAATTTCAACGTTTGCTCATTCTTATTATAATTTTCCCTAAGTTTCTGCAATTTTAACAGTCCTGCATACTAATAATTTTAAGACACTTTGTGGCTCCCATTGAAAATTTCCTTTCTAGCAGGACAGAACAAACTCCAGCATGGTTTGGCTGCAAATACCTCTGTGGTTGCTCTGGCTGCAGGACACTATAATGTTATTAGGAGCCTGTAGTTGGAAGTGTGCAACTCGGCAAGTTCCCAGGACTAAAGTATTAATTTTGTGGATAAATAAAGTGTTCATGTAAAGCCAGAGCATAAAAGGTGAAGCTGTAGTTCACCAATTAAACCTAATATTATAAAACAACAAGTGCAGAACTTCAATAAACAGAACTATTTTTTACACTTGTACTAAATGATAAATCTCCTTAAAAACAAGGTTAGTCATACATGTGCATCAAACCCAAATCATATCCAAAAGTACTCTCATGTTACGCTATATTTCAGTGGAATGACGGCACAATATCTAAAAATACTTCAACATACTCTGGTGTTCTGCCATGACAATTTCTGTGTTAGTATTGTATATGCCAATGATATTCCAATTACATATTGGGAGATTTATGGCTTAAAAAAAATGTAATAATAATAATAATAATTAAATAGTGCTGCTTGGGTCTTCCCCTACATACAAACATAGAAGTAAAACCATACATTAGGCTTTGCTGAATATAAAAATCTAATCATGTTGCATTACACTGGCAGAATCAGGGAATCCGACAGCCAGTTTCTAGGAAGCACAATTCTAATGAATACATACCACTTTCCACTTTTTCCCATCTAGCTCCAACACAGGAGGCTTTTTAGTGGTCGATTCTACTTTGTGATGGGCAGGTGAGCTGCCTGATCCAGGCTTTGGTGCTGTGAAAGGCTTGGGCCCACTGCGTACAGGACCACTCTGGGTTTTCAGTGCAGGGTTCTTGTGTGTTTTCAGGTCATCAGACACATGCTTCAAACCTACAAGGAAAAGCAAAACAAAATCACACACAAAGGAAATGTGATAGATTTGTACAATTAGAAACCAGAATTTTGTAAAGAGCCATTATAAAAAAAGGAGAAAAAATATGAAATGTAAACAAAATGCGGCAAAAAGATGAACAAAAGTAAACTCCTTGATGTATAAGAGTGAAAATATGACCTATAAAAACTTGTTCTGACATTTTTATAAATCTCATTTACAATGGGATATACTTAGGACAATTCTAAAGATTATACTTTAGCCAACACAATCTTTTTTGTTTAAAAAAAAACAAAAAAACCAAAAAGAACAAAAATGTAACCAAACAAATGAAACATCAAAAATATATTCTAAAGTTAGCTCAGTAAATACTCAAAGTAGACGAACAACAAAATTAGTTGTTTTATAACGAACATTCATTTACTGTATTTGAAGGGATAAGAAGCCCATTTCTTTCAGCACTAGAGTTAAAAAAAGGAACTAAATCATGACTAGTATGCCAACTAAACATAGGACACGTTTGTGTAGGTCACCATGCTGTCCAATACAATAAGTTATTGGTTGCAGCTTTATAAATCAGGCCACTATCAGATGTACAGTGTACAGTAAAATTCTTATTTGCACCTGCCAAATCATTTTTATTTTGTTTATGGAACAAAGACAAAAAAAACTTTCTGAAGCATTCACAACGAATAAACAAGCCACCTTTTAAGCCAGGCTCACCTTTTGTGATATTTGAACCTTGATTGATTTCAGCAAACAGTGCGGAACGGGAAACGGGCTCTGCAGAGGATGCTGGTGGTCCAGCTGGCGCAGGTGGTGGTGGTGGTGGTCCTGGGGGAGGTGGTGGTGGAGCCCCACAACCCGGTTTAGGAGGTGCTCCTGCTGAAGAGATGCATGATGGGGATGCCTTTGATCCCTAAATGAAAAAAGCCATTTTTCCAATTCCCCATCTATGAAGTTTGCATAGTACATACATAGAAACCAGTGAACCCAAAAACAAGACTGTACTGCATACAATACTTAAAGATGGCATCACTGTGCATCTCCACCTTGATGTACATAAGCACAAAAGGATCAAGTCATGGCTCTAAATTCTTACCGTTTTGCTCCAGGACAGCCCTGTGGTGTGATATTCTTTTATGTAGGCTTGCAGCTGCGACCAGATGTTAAGGTAAGTCTTCACCCACTCCACTTGTTTTTTATCTCTAAAGTACAGAGGGCATAAAATGTACAACAGCATTAAAAAGACTGGAAAAAGAATATGAAGAAAATTAGGAAATTCTGAAACCAGTTCAGCATGAGGAGTGTGTCCAAGCTTTTCAACCCTAGTATTGATCAGGACTTATGAAAACTCATACCCGGCACTGATTAAAAGAAATTGCAAATAAAGATTATCCTGATTTTGAATGCTAATTTGCCAGAATATTTTTAAAAACTGTGCTAGTAATCCTAACTTCTAAAGGAATCACCAACTCACGTGTCTTTGAAATCCTTCAGAACCCTGTTTGTGTAGAACATGGCTGCATCATTCATTTCTTTGACAAATGGTCCTGGTTTGGGACTCTGCGAGAATAGGTAAAAAAAAAAAAAAAAAAAAAATGAATGTTGCTATCCAGCCTCCACCACTCCACTCCTCTCCTACGATAGCTGGAAATCACTTACCATCGTCACCCAGCCTAGAGCTGTGATACTTTCACTGACACCAGACAGGTGGTTAAATTGTTTACTGCCCCGGTTTTTTTCACGGAAATCCTGAATTTCTTGAATTTTTCCAGACATAGGCTGTAGAATGACTGCCAGCTCACTCTAAGAAGAAAGACCCAAGATGTTGCAAAAAGTGACAGAATATAGACACCACTATTATAAATCAAGCTACCAGGGAGAATGCTTACATCAGAAGGCTTCTGACATTGGGATGCTACCACTAGCAGCTGTCTCTGCAAGTTAAATGCCGCCTTGACCATCTCTGCCTTTAAGCAAGAAGAATCCAAAACAAAGGGTTAACCTTAGAAATTCTAGAATGGTAATGAAAATTGAAAAAGTAACTGATATACTTACATGTTTCTCAACATCTCCTCCAATATCTTTACTCTGGGAGTAATATGGCTCCACTGATCCCAACAGAAAGGCATCAAAGGCCTCCACAAAGGGAGCAACAGCTGAGGAAAGGAAACCATTTAAAAAGTGACCCTTTTATCATTTTGTATTAAGTACATTAAGGACACAGAAGTAGTACACCACACAAAACTCCACTTTCATTACTCCACACAAATAGAAACAAAAACACCATGACCAACAAATCAACTCAGCCTTCTAATACCGTAATAAGTGCTGGTTCATGATCGGTTCAGAGTACGCAAGTCAGTGTGTTATTAAAAACCACAATCAACCAAAACAAATTCTGTGAAACAAAGTTTAGAGCAGTCTGATATTATTCCTTTAAGCTTGCAAATATTGTTGAAACAGGTATTGTTCATCATTGTATTATACCTGCCTTGAGTAATCAAATATTATATGTTTAAGCTGCAGCAAAATTGCTTTGCTTCAAATTGTAAAAGGTTTACAAGGTAGCACACATGGTTTTCCAGCCACAGAATTTTTTTTTTTTTTTTTTTATACAATTTTGAAACTAAAGGGACAGATACATTTAAAAAGATGAGTCTTTTAATTTAATGTGAGGAAGTTAACACCAAAAGTACAAGACACACACACCGCAAATACAGGCCTACTACTGCCATTGTTTCTGTATAGGGGAAAAAAATCATCTATTATAATGTGGTTCTTGGTTCAAATATGCAGGATATAATATGGACAGTGTCTGGCTAGAACTGACGTTTCATAAAATGAATCCACAGTGTTTATATTAAATATTACCTTTGGAATGCCCTTGATCTCCACAGCCAGTCCCTCCTGATTTGGACACTACATTTTCCAGGACCCCCACTGCACGCTCAAGGCGGTCAATTAATCCCTGAAGTTCAGCCATTGTCTTTGGAGGAAAGGTGTGTATATGTAGAAAACAAACAAATAAAAATAAATAAAATTTATTTAAACGTCCTCTCACTCAATCACATTTTGCTAATGGCACGAGTACTCTTCAGAAAATGGGTGAATACACACTTTACCCACGACTGGTTCACCTGTAGCAACAGCCTTTCCTGGAAGTACTGAATGCAAGGTAGAAATGAAGGCTGAAGAGAACACCAGTCCACTACAGGGCAGACTCATACAGGGTCACTTTAGATTGGTCAAACAAACAGCACAACACCTACACAGATATGACATGCACAAAAGGACAAACTTAATACCTTCATGAATTTGATTGTTAATTGCCTGTGACCATGCTGCTCTTCACACAAGAACTACTATACCAGCACAAGGAGACAGTTCTCCCCTTCAGAATGTTGCCACAAGAAGGTTCCTGTACACATTTATGGAAATGTGTACTACTTACCAAAAAAAAAAAAAAAAAAAAATTCCCCCCGCTCAAATTACCATGAATAACTATTATTTTTATATATATATATATATATATATATATATATATATATATATATATATATATATATATATATATATATATATATACATATATATATATATATATATATACATATATATATATATATATATATATATATACATATATATATATATATATATATATATATATATATATATATATATATATATACACACATATACATATATACACACACACACTTTGTCTTTAACAGGAAATTCACATCACCATTACATGCTTTTGCTTGCAAATAATGTATGCTGGACCCAGAAACCTAAAAATTAAATTGTACCTGCTCATAGTAATCCCAGCCTTTGTCTTTAAGTCCTCACGCAAAAAATGCACAGCAAAAAAATTTCCTTTTACTTGAGAACTTCATCTCTGACAACAACGACACAGGTTATTTGCTAATAGCAGTGTGATGCAAAGCACTGGAAACTGCAGAATTCTAGAGCTCCTAACTTACTGCAGACCACTGTAAGTTCTTGCCTGTCGAATGGCGGCACGTGCCAAAGCATGCTCTGGAATGTGGTCTTACTGCTTTTCATCACCCCTAAACCATTTGCTTAATATGCAACAATGGAGAATCACACCAAGGAAGAACATACATGGAATGTATTTTCTTCTTCATAAACTCCATACATATGCAAAGTAAGAATATTTGCAACTGCTGACAGTTTAGGCAATACCTGTTTCTTACTTTAAGCACTGGACTAACATTTTGCCACCACCATTCCTTTCAGCTCTTAAATACATAGTGTTACAGTGATCTTTTTTTCTAAAAGATTTTATTTTCAAAATCCAGTCGTCCATAAAAAAAATTCTCATATAAAATTTATTGAAAAACACCACTGATAGTTCACAGTGAGCTCTTGAAGATGGAAAGACTCAACTTATCAACAAATCTAAAAGAGAGAACACTAATTCCAAGTTAAAAAGAGAAATAGGAGTACTGGTTGTTTTGAAACCTAACTCTCCTTCCAAATAAATGCAAAACTGCTAGAACACGGATAAAAAGTTCTCTTACTCAATAGCATATTTCCTAATGGCACGAGTATGGTTGTCTCCAGAAAAAAAAAAAAAAAAGGACAGATATACACTTTACCCATGACAGGGTCACCCCGTAATGAAAGCTTCTGCTAGGAGTACTGAATGCAAGGCAGAAACCATCTGTGAAAGGAAACACCAGTCCACTACAGGACATACATACAGGATCAACTTAGGTTGGTCGAATAAGCAGCTAGACAACTGCACAAACACTAACTTGAATTCAGTACAGTACTCTCATTTGTGAAGATTGACAATGCCATGTTTGAGGAAAAATACCAGTCTTACAGGGCAATGCCATTAAAGTGGCCATTACCTAGTTGCTGAATATTGAAATGAAAATATGATAAACATATTAAGCCCTTACTTACATTAGAAGGAGTGGTGTGCCAACAGTTAGTGCAAAGTCCACCAAAACTAATACACTTGCAACTCTATTGCTGTCTTAGGAGGTCACTGAACAAAACGCAAGTACAACTAAGTCTAACATGCAGATCTGAAAGTTTTAGAGGACTGGCAAAAACCTTACACATACGTTGCATAGATTTTGGGTTTTCTTTTCCTTCCAAAAAAAAAAAAAATGTATGTAAATATGTACAGTACAAAACACCTAATTAAAAAGCCTACGCTCAGGGCAGCTTTCAAACCTAAAACCCTGCAAAAACATCTATATATAAAAAAAGCAGCAACATCACGTCCCAAAATAATAACCCATGCAATCGCCTAAGTGTTTCCGGTCATTTTTACTGTTTGCAACTATACCAGAATGATGTCAGAACTTAACTGTTGATAGTATAAATTGCTGAAACTGATGCATGAAATACAAGTGCAGACGACTCTCTGTAATATACAAGCAGTAACACATGCTGGGTTGACAGAATTCTACAACAATAAAATGTAAGTCCAGTTCCAGCATGGGCAGTTCAATAAACAGGATGGGCATAAATCTGAATGATTTTAAAATACAACGCCATGGGATTAATTAAAAAGGATTAAAAAAAAAAGTATTGTTCAGTTGTTGCCGACTATCCTTTTTTTTATTACCCCAATCACCCTGTGTAGGGTAATAAAAATCGAATTTATCTGAGCAACAATTAAGTCGAGACATAAACCACTGATCATATCTCTTTAAAAATAAAAACAAATTGCAAGAAGGCAACTAATCAAAACGACAGTAAAGCAAATCCCCAATTCTGTTCTAACCAGACGCTGGCTTTACTGGGCCATCATCACTTCTAAGGAATGTAGAATGCACAAAACCTCAGTACAAACAAGCACTAAAATAATTCGAACCAGACACATTTGACTCATTTGCACATTCACATGGAAGCAAGATCGGGTGACAGAAAGAAAAAACACTCCCCGGGCAGAAATCGCCAACTTATTTAAAATAATAGAAATACAGACATTGAATTTGGGAACAGCTAGAAACAAAGCTCAAACATTACAAACGGATTTTTTTCCATTATTCCGAGACAATCATGAACACCTGAGGGAGAAAAATGACAGTCAACTTTAAAAGACTGGCTGCCGACAGACTGGTCACGCTTAATCAACCAAAACAGATGGTCATTCCCTCCTTAACGCCAAGGGTCAACGTAGTCACTTCACGAACTTAACGATGCACTTGAACACGATCTGTCATGCAGCGAGCGGACATCATTGCGCCCTACAGAAAAGCGGAACAATTCGGGTCAAAACAGCAACAATGGGCATTTCCTCAAAGGGAGGGAAGAGCCCCGCCCATTTTCAAAACCAGCGAGCTACCCGTTTGCTCCCCAGATTCGGCCTTAAAACATCAGAATAATCTACAAAAAACAAAAGAAAGTTTCCGGAATCCCCTTCCGACTAAGGCCAACCAGAAATGCTTCCCACGCTGGGGTTGTCAGACTGATGAACCCCTGGAAGATTTTTTAAAAAAAAAAAAAAAGGCGCAGGACCGTACCTGTGGCGACACCCACAACGTAGCTATCAGGCCTTGCACCGTTGTGCCGATTCACGGATTCTGGCAAAGTGGGTCAGCAAGTGACGCCAGGAGTTTAGTGAAGGACCTTAATCTCATAGTCAAACGCCACCTAATGGGATTTGCCGTTCAATTTAAGATGGTATTCAGAAAGGTTAGGACGGGGACATGCTCGCTTTGGACACGCCTGTATCATCGAGCCCATAAATCTGGGTCCAGTCCACTGAACCCAAGCGGCTCTAAAGTACTACCCGCTAACATCATTCGCGAAGCAGCGAACAAATGCGTTACAGGACTCCATTTCTACTTAATATAAGCATCACATCAAGTTCACTGGGCTCAGAATCAAGGTAGCGAATATACAACACCGACTGCACTCACCTGCACCCTCCGCCCTGGTTTCTCACTCTTCCTGGAAGAAACTCCCAGCCGCCAGCGCGCGCCACGCTTCCGCCCGGCTAGCCATTCCTTCGCCTTATAAGGACAGGCGGCGCAAGAGGCTCCACGCGTGTGGCGCATGCTCTGTGCGTGCGAGCTTGAACTTGGATGTTTCCCGTACTGAAATTTGCGTCTTTTGTGTGCAAGTGTTCAAACTGGGGTCCACTGAGTCGAACTGGTACCAACAAATCACAGAGGGCTTATGGCTGTGACCCTCCGAACGATACAGTTCCACATTGGGAACGTGCTCATTGTGCTACAACAGATGTTGCGCAATGCTAGGTGGTCCGTCTTAGCCAGTCATTGCAATACAAATCAGCAAATTAAATGGAGAACTGTACAAAGTAAACGATTATAAATAAAATATTTACTAAAAGTTTATAAAGCCTTTATTTGTAATACTTTGAAGAAGTTGTTATAGAGAAGTTAATAGTGATTTAACCTGTAAAATAAAAGAGAGGTTTATCAGCCCATTTTATACCCCTAAATTTTTTCTGCAGGTTGCTGAGCCTGCTTTAGCAATAGTGGGTGTAAGGAACAATCCATGGATTGGCGATGCAGTCTTAACCATAACCACACTGGACCAAATTAGGGTCAGCATAAATAAAGCAATAGGCTGTGAAAGGAAAAATGGAGAAATGTACAAGAACATGGAGAGAATAATCAAGGTAAGCACTGCTTCACTGTAAAAAATAAATGTGAAAAAGACAAACATGGAGTTACTAAGGAATTGCATTTGACATACAACAAATGAACCAAAATCATATTACCATATTTTAATCTGATTTAGTCAGAGACTTGTTGCTCTTAAAATGCAATTATTATATTAAGCCTGTAGATTTATTAGCTGCTCCATTGTCCAGCCACAGAAACCTAAAATTAATCAAACCCTACTGCAATTATTAAAACATAATTAGAAAATAGTTAATGTTGACACAATAAAAAAGTTATTAGTGTACTGTTGAGTTAAAAGGTGTACAATCATGTGAAAATGCAAGTACAACCCATGTTTTAACACATGTGGACATATCAAGAGTTGATGTTCATTTAAATAGTTTCTATAGATAATCATAATACAACAAACATCATTCTGCATTAACATTTTGTAGTCAATTGTATAAATTAACAGTAATGCAAATTTCACAAATGGAAAAAGTAAGCTCACCCCTCCAATTGCCACTACCAGAAATATCTGGGGTGCAAATGATTAGATCATTCGAGACAATCTAGAAACCCATCTAATTTAAATGTCAGAAATTTAGTTTGGTTTGCTCTTTGTAGTTGAAGTTTGCATTATCAGTACGCAGAGATTGAAATTGTATTTTCCAAGGTCTTCCAAAAAAAGGTTAGGGATTCTTAAGAGTTTTGTAAAAAGATCTCCAAACTTCACTGTCTGGAAGATCATCTACAAGCAGAGAAGATTTCAGACAACTGCCAACTTGTCTGGGCTAGGCCACCCCAGTATGTTCAGTCCATGAGCAGAATGTGAGATGCTGTAAGAAGTCTCGGAGAACCCCAGAATTTCAACACGGGACCTACACAAAGCTCTTGCCACTGCTAATGTCAAAGTGCACAACTAAGTGTACTCTTGGATGGAGGCTGCACAAATTTGATTAACATGCAAGGTGTGCCAGAAGGAAACTCTTTCTAGAAAGAACATCAGGGCAAGGCGAAAGCTTGACCATGAATGCCTAAGGTAAAGATCAGGACTTCTGGAACAATGTGCTCTGGAAAAACAAGGCAACAATTTTATTTGGCATTTGACTGGAAGAAACTGATTGCAACTGTAGAACATAGTGGTGAAAAGTTATGGCTTGGGGCTGCTTTGTTGCATCAGGGTCAGGGCAGCTCACCATTGAAGTACGTGACGATAGTGTGAGACCACCGGTTAAAAGACTGCTGCTCAATCACAAAGTGGACCTTGCAGCATGACCAGTAAATCCACCAAATAATGGCTTAAAAGAAAGAAATGGAGGGTCCTGGAATTACCAAGTCAAAGCTCTTACCTGAATTCCAGCGATATGTTTTCAGGGACGGGACGTGTTTCGTAATGGGCTGTGCACTCAAGACACCCCTCAAACATCACACACGAAAGGATTCTGCCTGGAGGAGTGGTAAAACTTTCTCCCAATGTCAGACACTGCCAGTTATAGGAAATGACTGCCTGAGGAGGCATTACCAGCTATTATGTTACATTCACATTACAAGCCTCATTGCTCAATTCTGATTTTTTTGCTCAGATTGAATTTGCTTGGCGAGACGACTCGTGGTATTGAAGATGACAAAATGAATGCTCTAGCAACTAGTGTATGCATCACATTTTGCTCTGGAGGATGAAAAACAGTAAGCCCACTGTACATGATTAGGTCAAGAAGGTGGAAAAAAGACAGAGAGCGAAGCTTTTGCTATTTTTGCAGACATTGCTGTATTAAAGAGATGCATGGATGTAAGAAGCCAGCAATTGTAGGAGCGTAACTATTGTCAATGGATTTCTTGATTATTCTTTTGCTGTACTGTCTGATGACGACAGCACTCCGCCCATGCATACAGGCAAAAACACATGAACTCTGATCTGACCATTCATGTTGCATGGCCACAGAGTATACATATCTGATCTAGGACCACATATTAAAATGATTCAAATCTGATTTGAAAAGATTAGATTTCTGTGTCCACACACCCCTGAAAACATCAGATTTGTATCATGTTAAGGCAAGTAATCGGATCTGAGTCACTTCAGCATTGTAATGTGAATGTACAGAGTCAAGGGTGCACATACTTTTTTCACATAGACATATGACATACTTGTTCATTTTTCACTGAATCCATTATTGCAAAGTCAAATGTTCAACATTTTTTTCAATTACAAGATACACTTTAAATGAAGGTCAAAATTTATATCCAAATATATTAAAAAAGAAAGACATTTCACATGACTATATATCAGAAGATATAAGACTTTAGAGTGCAAAATCAGCACCAAGTGTAGTTTTTATTTAAAATGAAGTAGAATTTAGGTAATTAGATATTGATTCACAATAATATGTGCCCTCTGTAAATGTGATGAATTGGGCAAGAGTACAATATATGGATCAAGGGAAACAACAAAGGAATAATGAATGAATACTGGAAAGATATTGCAAAAATAAATGAAAACAAAGTAAATCATTATTTAATAACATTCATTTTAATTAGCACAAATTTGGTTGCAAAAGAATAATTACTAAGAATCTCTCTTTTTCAGACGACCACCTTATTCTCCCAGTACTTGTGGTACAATGCCTTCCCCACTCTGCTGTAGCACCCTATATGTATTACTATCCGCCATATCTCATAACCACTATGGGGTTCATAGGAAAGTCTGAGGTGGGTACCTGATCACAGGGATTCCCAAAATGGAAGCAACAGACAAGGAGCTGTAGCACATAGGAATCTTTTTTTCAAAAGACTTGTGTTTTCATAAAGCTCATCTCATTAGAAGAATGCTACTGTTATGCCACATGTCTTAAAAAAAGGAAAATTCAGTAGACCACAAGCACTTGTGATGCACACCATGTCATGCAAAACACAAAGCCAGGCCTAAACCCTCTGAATAGTAAATAAGGTTAGCATTACTCTTTGTAAGATTTTACACTGAAGTAAAACACATACTTAGGGACACCATCTTGCAAGGACACGTGAACATACATACGAATCATATCTCTGCCTGGAGGGTGCGGGGGACTGTCCTTTAGTCACTTATTTCTTGTTAACTTTCAATGTGCTCCTTCATTTGCTGCCCCCTCCAAACACTTGTCATTGTGGTCTCTCATTAAAGGTCCTCCCCGGGCCCGAAACTGATAGAGGTCATATAGCCTCTCTGCCCAATGCTCTGTTTCTTCAAAACCTTCACAACAATTTTTCCAGTCATCTGGCACTTGTTCTATTCCATAATGTGCCCCTGCAATAGCTGCTGCCATGGTGGCAATGGTGTCAGTGTCCCCACCCAATGCCAGGCTATATGCAATTGTTCTCTGAAGGCCATTATAGTGAGGTGGTAGTTCAGGGAGTGGCTCCAGGCAATGCAGAAAGCAAAAGATGGCTGTAGGGACTGAATGAAGAGCAGCAATACCATTTCCTGAGAAAACAGGAAGAAGAAGTAGCTGAAACCCAGTTATGTGTTCAAAATGCTATTAAAGTCAGAGAGACTATCACCCCCTACTGTCTGAATATTGCTTGTTAACATTATACTTTCAAGGAGGATACGCTATACATAAGCCTAAACAAATGAATGTTCTATTCCAATGAAATTATTATTAATGGCAGACACTTAAACATCAACCCAAACAACCCCCCCAAAAAACAAACACATACAAGAACTTCTGGCTTGGATAATGGAGAGCCGCTACTGTCAATAACAGACTTGCAGGTGGTAGTAAGGTACTTCGAAACAGTTTACACACAGTTACTAAGTGGCATTTTCTGAAAAGTTATCCCATTTTGTATCACAGCCTCAGCCTCATAATTCTTGTCTATATTAACATTCTATACAAGATGGGTAACACTAATGTACACGAAGCAAACCTTGAAAAAAATGTAGATATTTAACTTCTACAAAAGCTTGAGACTATTGAGCTAATGAATTCAGACAGGAATAAATTTAAGAAACTTTTAATAACTGAGAAAGAAATTTAGTTGATCGCTATTATCCACTTAATCTCAAGTGATGCCACACCCTCCCTCTTCTTCATTCCTGGCACCATATGGCTATCCCTTCCCCAACTGAACAAGATAACTTTGCAACACAAACTGTGTGGATAAAGTCTAACACCCATTGTGATTCCTACTGTGCTCCGTGACACTCTCTTGTTCTAAGACTTTCTGGGGGGCACTACTGAAAATAAACCTTTATTTTTTGTAGTTTAGACCTGGTATCTATGTTTTTTTTTTTTAATTTTAGAACAATCTGTTGTACCTACTGTACTGTGCTGTCTTTTAAATTGAAAGAGTGGTTCTCATACTCGGTGCTGGGCACCTCCAGTGGCTGAAGGTTTCATTTCAACCAGTACCACAATAAGCGAGTCCATTGAACTCTACATGATCTCATTTAATGAGGTGATCTGTTCTGTTATTCTGCATTCCAAAAAGCACAGCAGTGTGAATTTTACATTTACAAGACATTACTAATATTTGCATTTTTACTACAGTTGTCAATGCTTAACTCTCTTTTGTTGCTTTCCTATTCATTTGCCTTTTTCTAAGGGAAGTTTGTTTTCTTAACTGCAGTGCCTGAAGGGGTACACAAAAGTGGCAGAACCTTATGCAAGGCTGAGCTTCGAGCTCAGTCGATGAGCTTTGGGTCTCTTGGTGTTTCAGAGTGCACACTTCTATCAATGCTGATCAAAGAGCACTGAGTGGCTGTTCCCTTTAAGTTTAAAGCAATGCAGTATATTTAAGTTCAGTCACAGAGTGTGGCTTTGGAGTTTTAAATGGCGCTAATCACTAACACTTGTTTGAATTAGTTGTGGGGAGAGAAGTTGTACGCTCATACACGGTTAGCTGTTGGATCGCAACTGGACCAGTGAGATGGGTGCATACCGGCCTACTTCAAGTTCTAATTAAGTGTACCCTAGTAATGACAAATAACAACAAGTGGAGCAGATACCCATACCAGTGACACTGAATGCTGAAAAGCAGCAAGTACTTCAGCATTAGACCCATTAACATACTCATTAGCAATTCAAAGATTAAATAAGTAGAACATGTGCAAAAGTAGACTGAAAATGATTATGATGATGAAAATCTTAAAATGATCCCTATTTGATATACATAAATGCTTGGTCCATTGTACTGATCAAATTTTCCAAATATAGTTTTGTAATTTTTACATTGACTCCAAAACACAGAAACTGGGTAGGAACAACTTGCCTAATTAGACCAGAAGTCCAATTAAAAAACACGTTAGCTGGAAGAAAAATCTGATGCCACAACGTTTTGTTAGTTTCTTCAACCTAATCCCAGGATTTGTGCAGACCCTTCCATGTATCTCAGTAGTTCATTTTGATTATCCTGCAATTCCCACTGTTAATTGTGTTTGCTTTGTATCCTGTGGCATCACAACTTATTAAAAGTACAGTATAAATAATGACTGGTTGATAACAGCTACCAGATCTTCCTAGATTTTATTTCATTATACCTGATAACCCCTTCATGATTTTGGATGATTATTACCAAATCCTCTGTTCAGCAGATTGTGTCCAGTCACCAGCACTTCAACATCACTCACCAAGTTCACTGACCACCTCCTCCATTGCTACAGAGTTCCTCTGAAGAAATTCTTTCACTTTTCTCAGCCGATTTGAAAAAGGATAATCTGCTTCATTGAGCCTTAAAAAAAAAAAACAAAAAAAAAACAGTACAATTGTGTATTATCATACCACACGTGGCTTTGCTTAGTATCATTAACTGCAAACTCAGTCTCCTGGTGAGTCTATCCTAGGCTATACTCACTCACGAGCATCACTCAGTGACTTTTGTTCTCCCTCCACAACTTCCATTTCTTGAATAAGAACTTCCAAGAACTCGCTACAACACATGACGCCCTGGAGAGCAAGGTGTACAGCCAGGGCTTGAAGGACGGCTCCGTTGTAGCCAAGAGAGGAAGCGTGAGTCAGCTGTGCACATCGCCTGGCATACTAGGAATAAAAGAAGAGGTTAGATTGCTTCCAGTTGGATCTCTTTATGTGGTTAGTAGTCCTTTAGTGGTGACTCACTTTTTCCAGCACAATTAACTCTCCATTTATTCACTCAAGTCATAAATAGGTTAAATGAGAATGCAGTGTTAGAACTCTTTGCCCTCGTAAAAACACCTATGGTTTTCAACTAGCAGATGGCAATTAGAAATGATGGGCAAAAGCAAAACTGAAATTTACATATAGACAATGTCTATTAAATACTGTTCTTGTGATGTTTTATTGGCCTCTCTTTGTCCCATTAATGGCAAGCCATTGTAGGTTATCCCAGGTAACACTGGCCCCCAAAGTCAAGTTCACAAAACATTTACAAAATTGGTTCTATAAAAAGAAGAACGACTAACATTTTTAATTTTGTACTTTTGACTGAGTTTCGTATGCTGGGTGCCCTATGTGTTCACTTGGGTTTCTCCTACAGTCCAAAAACATGCAGGTTAGGTGAACTGGCGTTAGTAAACTGGGCCCAGGTGCAAGTGTGTGTGTGTGTGTTCACCATGCAGTGGGCTGGCACCCTGTCCAGATGTTGCTCCTGTCTTGCACCTGGTGATTGCTGGGATAGGCTCCAACGTCACCGCGAACCTGCCCTGGATAAGCAAGTGAAGGAAATGGCTGGATAAATGTAAATAAATAATAACTTACACTATTAGTTCAGCTAAAACTTAAACAGAAAAAAGTTGCAGAGTGTATATATATATATGCAGAATTATACATCGATGACAAAACCTGGCAAACTTTATATTGGTGGCAAACTTTATATTGGTAATAATGTGCAGTAAGCCAGTAATAAAAATATCTCTGTTCTCTATCTGAATGGCTCCTACAAACATCAAACAAGCTGGAGTTTTGAATATTAGAAATAAGCTTAGCAGAAACACAGCTATATTCTGCCATACTAAATGTTTAAGCAGCGTCTCTCCAACTTCCTACCATAAAAAACAAAATAAGAGTTAAAAGCAATTTGAAAAGCAAATCCTTGGAACTAAAGCTGTCACATAAGTGAAAGGAAGCACAATATCCGTATTATCTGAGCATATTTGCTGACAGAACATCCTTCTGCAACGCAACTCTGCAAATATCCTTCATTTTCCAACTGGATAAATGACCACAGAGACCACAACACTGCCAGCATCATTCTTATATGGCAGGATATCCTGCTCTGCTGTCAATTAATTCAAAGAAAAAAAAAAATATCTATAAATATCTGCGAGGAAATGTTTCTCTTTACATGGACTTCACCAGATTTATTCAACAAATTAAAATAATCGTCTCTTTCTCTAATTATTTAACAGGCTTCTAGCGCTCAATCAGTTAATCTAGCTACTACTCCATTGTATGATTGGACTACAAAATCATCACATACAAGGTCATGGGGGAAGTAAGGGTAATGGTGTTAAAGTGGCATTGCTTGTTAAAAACGCTAAACTAAAAGTTTTGTTTCCTGTTTCTTTTTTTTTTTTTTAGAAAAAGTTAAGACCATTAAGCTCATTGCTTATGTCACTCTAATTTCAAACGTTACAGAGCACTTCACAAAAACACCAAATCTATAAAAACATATACATTTGTTTAAATCAAAATAACAAAAATTAGTATTAAAAGCTGTGAAGCAAATGCACAAAAAGCCATTTGATTTTTACCTTGGCATAGTCAATACAGCTCATGCTACAGAGTGGAGATTCTACAAAAGGACACAATGGCAGGATGGACTCTAAAATACACAACTTACTCCACATTTCAACATCAGGATGGCAGTTAAGCTCATATGGTCCCGCCAATGCCGGCGTCGTGCAGTCCCAGCATTTTGATTTGCCTAAGACTTCTACTCAGGAATTTCATAAAATATCTTAATAGGTCTCGATTTGAACACCATTTACAATTACACACATTTTGGGGAGGTATGAATGTTGTGTGCCATCTGGGTGGGCAGAGAGTAGCCCCTTCATCAAAAATGCAATCATTTTCTGATAATACTTTACTTTGTTTCCAAGTCACTTCACACCTGTCTGTTCCTCCTCTGGTGTTAAGCAGTCACACATGAACACCACAATTTAACTAATGCTACTGCAATATTAGAATCTCTCAAGACAAATACACATTTTATTATTAAAATTGTCACTTATCTCAGATTTCCTGAATAATCAAGCTCTGAAATCTTAGGAATGCCTTTTCAAAAACCTTAAATTTATTGTGACATAAAAGAAAGCCGGCCAGACCCAAGAAGACTCATTTTCCACAACAGCATTTCAGACAAGCTGATTCAATTTCTTTTTGTTACTGAAGTCATGAGATGATGATTGTGCAGCTTGTTGTGGTGTGGAATAAGCATACATACAATGCTGCTCTCAGTATTGTGTACTGAACAGTTTCAGGTGACCCTACAGAAACAAAGCATACATACTTTGAGCAGGTGCTTTGAGTTACCACAGCTATGCCGATGGCACACAGCTGCACTTATCAATAGTACCTGATGACACTGACTCACGAACACAATGTCTTACTGGCATTTCTGAATGGATGAATAGTAACTTTCTCAAGCTAAATAAAGAGAAAACTGAAATTTTAGTGATTGACAATAATGGATACAATGAGGTTATCAGAAATAAACTGGATACATTAGGATTAAAAGTTAAGACGGAAGTAAAAAACTTAGGGGTAACTGTTGACTGTAACCTAAATTTTAAATCGCATATTCATCAGACTGCTAGGACAGCATTTTTTCACTTAAGAAACATAGCAAAAGTTAGACCTCTTATATCATTGAAAGATGCTGAGAAATTAGTTCACGCGTTTGTTTTCAGTCGACTAGATTACTGTAACGCACTCCTCTCAGGACTACCCAAAAAAGACATAAATCAGTTACAGTTAGTGCAGAATGCAGCTGCTAGAATCCTAACTAGGAAAAGAAAATCCAAACACATTTCTCCAGTTTTGATGTCACTACACTGGTTACCTGTGTCATTCGGGATTGACTTTAAAATTCTGCTTACGGTTTATAAAGCCTTAAATAATCTCGCTCCATCTTATATATCGGAATGTCTGACACGTTATATTCCAAATCGTAACCTCAGATCCTCGAATGAGTGTCTCCTTAGAATTCCAAGAACAAAACTTAAAAGAAGTGGTGAGGCGGCCTTCTGCTGTTATGCACCTAAAATCTGGAATAGCCTGCCAATAGGAATTCGCCAGGCTAATTGAGCACTTTAAAACACTGCTGAAAACACATTACTTTAACATGGCATTCTCATAGCTTCACTTTAATTTAATCCTGATACTCTGTATGTTCAGTTCATCATAATAACTATTCATGGTGGCTCTAAAATCCATACTGACCCCAACTCTCTCTTCTGTTTCTTTTTCCGGTTTCTTTGTGGTGGCGGCCTACGCCACCACCACCACCTACTCAAAGCATCATGATGCTCCAACATTGATTGACTAAAAGCCAGAAGTCTACGTGACCATCATCATCAAATCCTTCTGTGAGAACCCTAAATACAAAAAGGACTGTTTCATTTATGTTAGGTAGGATGCCCACAGGGGACTGGGTGGTCTCATGGTCTGGAATCCCTGCAGATTTTATTTTTTTCTCCAGCCTTCTGGAGTTTTTTTTTTTTTTGTTTTTTCTGTCCACCCTGACCATCAGACCTTACTCTTATTCTATGTTAATTAATGTTGACTTATTCTATTTTCTTACTGTGTCTTTTATTCATCTATTCTTTATTATGTAAAGCTACATTTTTTTTTTGTATGAAAATGTGCTATATAAATAAATGTTATTGTTGTTGTTACTGTACATTGCTCTCATTTTTTTTTAATGCCTCACACAGTTTAATTATGTTGCTACCTTCTTGACGTCTTGGATATCAGGATAGGCAAGTGCGAACGGAGCTGCCCTCATAGCACCTCCATTGCCAAAGGAGCCCTTTCCATTAAACTGTTCCCGTGCCGGCTGGAAAACATCTGAACATTTGGGGTTCAATAGCTTCTTAAAAACACGAATGACTCCAGCCCCATAGCCCCTGTGAGGAGAACGTCGATATTCTTCTGCAAACCTGATAAACAAGAAATGAATATTTTATCATGGACACCTATTAAGTGAGATGCTGAAACATGAAAAGATGGAGGTTTTCTTTCTTTTGCAGGCCTTACCTTCTTGCCATATCAACATCATCAAAGTCAGAGCGGGAAAGAAGAGACTGTACAACACAGCGTGTCATGGCCGTGTCATCAGAATATTGCAGGATACCTGTGGGAACAAACAGCCAATGAAGCAGCTTTGCAAGCCTAGGGTCTCATCAGTTTCTAATCTGACAACACTCACATTTACTCAAAAAGCCTAAATTCTAAAGACTTTATTACTTAAGGGGAAGGTTTCTGTTTTACTGCATTGTTTAATGTCAATAATATGTAATGTCTCTCTAAACCCCATGGAGAACTTTAAGATAGCTTAGAACATTATGATAAATCTGAAATTTCAGTGTAGCCTTCACAACAAATTTAACTATTGCTCAAACACAAAATGTAATTAAGTGATTCTGCACAATCCTAATCTGACACAGAACTGAGGATGACTGAAGATCAAGAAATTTTTGCAGACCAACCAAGCCAGTGTTTGAATTGCTGAAATGAGTTTTCCTTGTCATAATAATATGCACATTACACGGATTTGCATTTGTACTGGTTATCAAAAAAAATGATCTCATAAGCTTCAGACTATAAATATTTGTTTACAAATTTACATATATCACATTGTTTCGCTATTTGTTGCATTTTTGATAGGACTGTATCTTGAATATTTTGATGAATTTCCATTATTTTTAAATACAAGTATTTTCAAGATGATATCCACATAACAAACATCCCACATCCATCCATTTTTAAACCCACATAGTTCACCTAGGATTGCATTTAGTCTGAACTAATAAAAGCCAGTTAGTAACTGACACTTGATGACATGCCAGTCTACCACAGGAAGCATGTGGCACATCCATGCCAGGCCAGTTTAGAATCATCAATTCACGGAGTCTTTGTGAAGTGGGAGAGAAAACCAGAGCATTCCAAGAGAAAAAACGCTGGTAGTGAACAGGCCAAGTATTTGGATCTTTTCACATGGATGTACTGTATATTGCAGGTTTTCAGCAATATCAGCAGTCAATTCTCTTCACTCCTGCCAGTTGGTCTGCTTCCTCCTGAAAACATCACAACATTCTCCTCTTTCCACCCACTCTTGATGTGTCCATCTGTGTCCATCCTCCTCTCTAATCACCCCACTACCTGTCCACTTGACCCTATTCCCTCTCTTCCTCAATCACTTCTGCAGTTGCACATGTCATCAACACCTAACTCAGCACAGGCACTTTTCCTACATTGTTCAGCCAGGCCCCAATAAGTCCCTGTCTAAAGAATGTCACATGCGACTCATCTCAAGTAGGTGATTACAGACCAGTCACTCTACTCTCCTTTCTTTTCAGAACATTGGAACGTGCGGTCTCTAAGTCTCTTCATTTCTTCTAGACAACAGACTGCTTGATCCTTATCAGTCTGGCTTTAAGAAAGGCCATTCCACGTTGACGACTCTACTCACTGCAGTTGATGCATTACAACTGGCTACAGATACCAAGATGGCATCTGTCCTCATCCTGCTAAATCTCTCACCTGCCTTCAGCATCATCACTGGGACTACTACCCTAAGCTGGTCTGAGCCGGACTTCTTGGGCAGATCCTAACATGTGCCCTGGCAAGGAGTGATGTCAAGGGTGTACCGGGGGGGCGGGTGTTCCCTGCAAGGATCAGCACTGGGCTCTGTCCTCTTCTCTCTAAATACATACCTCCTCATTAGGCCCTATCACCCTGTCCCATGTTCTTTCTTATCAGTGCTATGCCAATGATACTCAGCTGTACTTGTCATTTCCTCCAGAGGACCACACGGTACAAGAACATTAAGAAATTTGACAAACAAGAGAAGACCATTCAGATCATTAAGTTAACTTGTTCAGCTAATAGCAAAGATGTCACAGTATCTCATCCAGATACTTCTTAAAGGTTGTCAAGAGTTTTGCTTCAACTACATGACCAGGTAGTTGTTCCAGATTCCCACAACTCTTTGGATAAATAAGGGCTTTCTGGGCTCAGTCACAAATGCAGTTCCCATAAATTTCCATTGGTGTCCTCGAGTATGTAGTTCACTGTTGAAAGACATAATCAATGACCTTGAGAATTTTGTAAACCTGGATTAGGTTCCCCCATGGTGTCCTCTGCTTGAGACCAAACAGGTTTAATTCTTCGAGTCTGTAGGAGTATAACATTGTCTTTAAATCCTGGAATGCACTTGATTGCTCTCCTTTGCATAGCTTCAGGAGTCAGCTTCTCACTGATATTGCAACCTGAATGATGAAACACCATCTCCAACTCAACCTGGCTAAACCGGACCTTCTTGTTATCCCTCCATCTATTCAGCACACCATTTCTCTTTACTTTGGCCCTTCATTTCGAACACCTGCCATGTATGTACGCAACCTTAGCGTGGTGATTGCTGACCAACTGTCCTTCAAGGACCATGTGGCTAGGGTTTCTGTGTCTTGCAGATTCACAACATCCGCAAGATCAGATCAGACCGTTATCTGACAAGAGTATGCTGCACAACCCCTGATCCAGGCTTTGGCCTCGTCACGTTTGGACTACAACAATTCTCTGCTGGCAGGAGTCCTGCCATATATCACCAAGCAACTGCAGTGGCACATTGGGTGTCCAACCAAATGTCATTCTTCTTTTCAGATCAGTACATTGACTCCCTGTAGCAGCACATACTGTATTGAGATCAAATCCTTAATGCTTTCCTGCAGAGGAGCCTATAGGTCAGCACCTAAATATATATGGAGATACCTGTGCTGCCCTATTCTCCTTCTACAGCACTCAGGTCTAATAATAATAATAATAATAATAATACTACATTTTATTTATATAGCGCCTTTCCCATGCTCAAGGCACTTCACTGAATTTAATAATAATAATAATAATAATAATAATAATACATTTTATTTATACAAGGCACCTTTCTGAGAACTCAAGGACACCGAACAAACAATAAATAAATAAAAAGGCACATTATAAACAACTTAAAACTTTAGAAAAAAACCCCAGAAGATATAAAAATTAAAACCAAACAAAGCCACTGTAATCATAAAGAAAAAGCCATTTTACACAGATGCGTTTTAAGTTTACATTTGAAGGTTGAAAATGATTTGATATTTCTGAGCTCAGTAAGTAATGAATTTCAGAGCTTGGGAGCAGAACAGCTGAATGCTCTGCACCCCATATAGGTTAGACGGGCGAGAGGGACGGTCAGGTGGATGGCGGAAGAGGATCTAAGGTTACAGGAGGGAATGGCAACATGAAGGTCAGACAGATATGGAGGGGTGAGGTTATGAATGGCCTTAAACGTTAACAGCAGAATTTTAAAATCAATTTGAAACTTAATCGGGTGCCAATGAAGCTGCTGCAAGACCGTCGTAATAAAATGAATAGACGGGTTCGAGTAATGATGCGAGCTGCTGAATTCTGGACTAGCTGAAGCTTATGGAGAGATTCATTAGAGAGACCAAAGAGGAGTGAATTGCAGCAGTCCAGACAAGAAGTAACAAGACTGTGAACAAGAATAGCAGTGGTATGGGGAGTGACGGAGGGGCGGATGCGATTAATATTACGTAAGAGGAAATAAGCAGACCGGGTGATGTTATTAATGTGAGATTGGAAAGATCGAGTATCGTCAAGGATGACACCCAGACTCTTAACCTGAGGTGTTGGGGAAACAACGGAGTTATCAATCATAAGAGAAAGATTATTGGCTTTGGATAATGATGATTTTGAGCCAATGAGGAGAACCTCAGTTTTGTCACGGATTAATTTAAAAAAAATTGAAGAAAACCAGGATTTAATTTCAGCAATACAGTCAATAAGCGAAGATGGTGGAAAGGAAGAGGTGGGTTTACTAGCAAGGTAGAGCTGGGTTATGTTTACAAAAGATATTGCCAAGGGGAAGAAGGTAAAGAATAAAAAGAAGAGGCCCCAGGACAGAGCCCTGGGGAACACCTGAAGTAGCAGCGGTGGGTTGGGATGTGAAAGTTTTAAGCTGAATGAACCGAGTGCGGCCTGAGAGGTAGGATCTGAACCAATCAAGTGGAGTGTGGGTAATTCCAATCAAAGATAATCTATTAAGGAGAGTGGTACGACAAATCGTATCAAAGGCCGTACTCAGATCAAGAAGGATGAGAGTAGTAATTAAACTGTTCAAGAAAGAACGGCAGGGTATACAGTATATAGCATTGTACGAAACCAAATAAATAAATAAAGAAGGGTAAGATAGAAAATTCAAAAAAAGAAAAGCCTAACAGACAACATAATTGATGGTCTACAACACACACACACAGGTTACACGATCATCTTGACAATCTTAGAGCTTAAAGAAGGGTAATAAAGTCAGGTTGAGCTAAAAGCCTTCCTGAACAGATGAGTTTTGAGTTTTTTTTTAAAAGAATTAATGGACTGTGCTGATCTAATTCATTTCGGTAGGTCATTCCAGTGTCTCGGCGCAATACAGCTGAAGGCCCTGTCATCCATGATGAATCGCGTATATTTTCATATTCTGCCCAACTCCATTTGAAAGTCTGACTCTTTGAAGAACATTGTTTGGTGAATGTCTAACTGTAGCAGTTTTTGCAACCAGCCAGTATTTTATTCTGACGTCTTCACTTATGACGATCAGTTTTGAACACTTGTCCCCAAACAGTCCCCGTGGCTTATGTTGCCCTCTGTTGTAATCGCTTCGATTAAAAGCGTCTGCTGCTAAAGTAAAGGTAAACGTAAACTGCGCTAACCAGTGTTTTATTTATAAACAAAACAATGGAGATAGATTCATGACGCAGGTACTCAAGCGCCCTTCAACTTCACCCCGCATTGGATGACGGGATTTGAAGTCCCGCATTTTCAGAATACTGTACAGTACTAGCCCAGTTAGGCCTGGCAGGAGATCAGTGCGAAGTAAAGCGAAAAGGCGTTCAGAACAGAATTTTTAAATGATATTGGGTCTCGGCGACCAACTGCTCACCATCTCCACGGTTCTCCTCCAAGCTCCCGAGGTGCTGTATGACTCTATCCAACGGCACCTCCTCAGCGCCCTCAAACTCCGCTCCCAGACAATCGCCGAGCAAAGCTCCAGTCAAAGCACCACGGAAACGAGAAAGAGATGCTGGACCCACCGCTCCGAGACGACCCAGAACAGCCGACATGCCCTCTATTCGTAGAGCCGAACCCGACTGGATGGTACCGCTGAGGCCTCGTACCAGAGGGGTTGTTCGCGCGTCGGCTACTTGATAAGACACTGGCGAAGCGCATACGGCTTCGGCGGCACTCTGCGGCCGCGGCGGGTATTGCAGCAGCATCGAGACGACAGCGGTCAGAGGGCGTCCTGCTTCTTTTAATAAGGCACCAAGGTGAGTGGAGACTGTCGTTTCCGTGTTTTTAAAAGGACGAGGACGCGGTCGTGTTTCGGGTCAGATGTGACGTTTGGATTAATACTGCTGGGGAAACAACTTGAAGGATCAGTCACCAAGCAGCCCAACCCGACGTCAGGAGTCCCAGTGATAGGCGTGCGTTCTTCGTACATTCAAAACAGAAATGCGTATGTGTGGCTCCTGAGTCAACATGCATGATCCGTAAATGTCAATATGGCGTTAGCGGTGCATTCTGGGGTACATGAGCCGTACCACCTGCACGGGACTGGGCTAACGTGTGAGCTGACGTTCTTGCGGATACTTTATGTCAACCCGATAAAAGAACTTTCCAATAAAACATGATGGAGAGAAGGGGAAATGTTGGATTCAAATCACATTGCGAGCCTATTTGTTATTGTATGTTCTTCAACACTAATACTGATGGGTGAATATATTGTAATGTGAACTACATGTTCTTATAAGCTTTTCTGTGTCTTAAATTATGCCAAACTTGTGATTAAATTGGGTCACCTTCAGATTTCATAACTAATCGGTCAAATTAGCACACAAGAGAGCTCAATATGTTTCTACAAACAATAAAACATTAAGAAATCTCCCCTAATTAGATATCATACTTCATTTTATTAGCACTAACAGCTTTACCAGCTGTATATTTTAAAAATGTTAAGCAAAGCAAGCTAGCACCCCAATTCATTTGCTTTGATAAAGTCAAGATGTTTGGTTGGAGAAGTGATTACTGTGTTAGGTTCATCAGTAATACCACACTCAGAAAGCACTAGCGACACCCTAACCCTAAAGCGATGAGTAATGATATTCTGTGAACCTTAAATATGGTCAACAACACTGTTGTGCAAAAAATTAAAAAGAAAATCACTCCTGTTAAACATTATGAATTAACCAAATTGCTCTACCTCATCCAGATTTTTTTTAGAGATGTTTTAAAATGATGAAACACTATTTAAAAAAATGTAATATATGTTTAAAAGGTCAAAATGCAACACATCCAGTGCATCACATTAGGATTTCTACTGGTGCAAGAACTGGAGATCACATTTCATTGTTGCCAGTTTAATTACCACTGACAGACAATTCTACAAGAAGGCATGGTGGCACAGTGGGTAGTGTTATTGCTTCACAGCCTTTTTATTTGTGGTGGCCTAGTTTGTTTTTTTTTTTTTTCCCACTCAGACATACAGTAAATTGACAAATCTAAATTGGTCTTGCCTGAGTAAGAGTGGATATGTATGTGTGTGTGTGTGTGTGTGCACCCTACACTGGACTGGCATCCCATTCAAGATGGCTTCCTCTGATATGCTGTGGGTAGCCCCTGGTGTCCTTAAATCCAGAACTGGATGAAGCCAGTTCAGTAATGGATGAATGGATGGATGAGGGTGGCAGTGATATTTATTTAAAAAAATGGAGCTGTTTCAACTACCCAAGTGAAATATTACTTTCCCTTTCAGTCCACTGTCAGTAAATTTTGTTGTTTCTTGTTTTAATTAATTGATATTTTATAATCGTATTAATAACCTCTGTTCAAACAAAACATAATGTAGATGTGTTTTTGACTTCCTCCCACATTCACCATCCTTAACCAATGCATCAGTGTTATAAGTTTACAAGGTCATTATTGCAAATTGTAAAGAATACAGTGAGTGCTCAGGTCCATAAAACCCAGTGCAGACTCAAGGTGAATATGTACACTTTGTGTGGGCAGTGACCCAGAGCAAGAATTGAACCCTGGGCACTAGATCCATGAGGCATCAGTGGTAAAGGCTGTGCCACCCCATGCAAGGAAACCTACTTAAATGAAAAAATAGATGACACCAAACAAAAAAATAAAATCAACATCAGACAGACATTCCAGCACTGTAACATTCTTTGTATCTTCAGTAGGGAATTGACTTTATCTTCCTCTTTCACAGACATGGCTCTTCAGTCATGTGTGTAATTTGGTCATTAATAATAATAATAATAATATTTAATCTTTCTGTCGCCTAACAGGTACTGCGAGTTGCAGCACTGGTGCTTTGTTATCCTGCCGTCCATGTTGACATGAATCTAATGTGGCATAGACTGGCTTTGGCACACAAATCCTTTACTTAAGGAGCAGCTGCAAGACTCTGTTTTCATTGACATTTAACTTTTGTTCAAGTGTCAGTTTGTTCTCACAGTGCCTCTCTTTGGCATGCACTTTCTGGGTCTCCTCTAATAAGACTGATCAATCACAGGCAAAATGACCTCCAGAGATGTCTTCATGATGTACTATTTAAACACTTGGTGAACAAACAGCCAAAACTCGACGCAACCTTGATGGACAAAACTTTTCACCAATTGTCAGCCAAAAGGTTGAGCTTATGTGCGCCTACCAAACTAATGGCTTAGCATCAACTCGCTTCTTTTACAACCCACTGCAAGCACTAGATCTGTGGTCTCTATGGGCTTAGTGCTCTCAGCCTGACCATAACTTATGCTCCATATCAGGTGTGGCCATAACAAAAACTGGAGAGATCTCATTTACTCCGAAAGGCAATCTGGTGCTGTACTGGATAAGTGGAAGACTGTCTGTAACAGAGTTAGATGAGGGTGTCACAAGTCCAAACCTTGGTAAGGTAAAGCAAGGTGCACAAACAAGAGAGACCTATGTAAAAGCAGTACCTCCTGCAACAAGGTGCAACCAAAATGAAGAAGGAGAGGAGCTTCTTAATGAAAAAAAGAAAAAGCACACCTGAACCTCCATCCACGTGTGCCGGAGGAAGCTGACCCAGAAGGGTTGAGACAAAGCAGCACCTACAGCTGGAGTCAACAAAGACCAAACCATAAATAGACCTACAGTGCATCTGGAAAGTAGTCACAGCGCATCACTTTTTCCACATTTTGTTATGTTACAGCCTTATTCCAAAATGGATTAAATTCATTTTTTTCCTCAGAATTCTACACACAACACCCCATAATGACAACGTGAAAAAGCTTACTTGAGGTTTTTGCAAATTTATTAAAAATAAAAAACTGAGAAATCCCATGTACATAAGTATTCACAGCCTTTGCTCAATACTTTGTTGATGCACCTTTGGCAGCAATTACAGCCTCAAGTCTTTTTGAATATGATGCCACAAGCTTGGCACACCTATCCTTGGCCAGTTTCGCCCATTCCTCTTTGCAGCACCTCTCAAGCTCCATCAGGTTGGATGGGAAGCGTCGGTGCACAGCCATTTTAAGATCTCTCCAGAGATGTTCAATCGGATTCAAGTCTGGGCTCTGGCTGGGCCACTCAAGGACATTCACAGACTTGTCCTAAAGCCACTCCTTTGATATCTTGGCTCTGTGCTTGGGTCGTTGTCCTGCTGAAAGATGAACCGTCGCCCCAGTCTGAGGTCAAGAGCGCTCTGGAGCAGGTTTTCATCCAGGATGTCTCTGTACATTGCTGCAGTCATCTTTCCTTTATCCTGACTAGTCTCCCAGTTCCTGCCGCTGAAAAACATCCCCACAGCATGATGCTGCCACCACCATGCTTCACTGTAGGGATGGTATTGGCCTGGTGATGAGCGGTGCCTGGTTTCCTCCAAACGTGACACCTGGCATTCACACCAAAGAGTTCAATCTTTGTCTCATCAGACCAGAGAATTTTGTTTCTCATGGTCTGAGAGTCCTTCAGGTGCCTTTTGGCAAACTCCAAGCTGGCTGCCATGTGCCTTTTACTAAGGAGTGGCTTCCGCCTGGCCACTCTACCATACAGGCCTGATTGGTGGATTGCTGCAGAGATGGTTGTCCTTCTGGAAGGTTCTCCTCTCTCCACAGAGGACCTCTGGAGCTCTGACAGAGTGACCATCGGGTTCTTGGTCACCTCCCTGACTAAGGCCCTTCTCCCCCGATCGCTCAGTTTAGATGGCTGGCCAGCTCTAGGAAGAGTCCTGGTGGTTTCGAACTTCTTCCACTTACGGATGATAGAGGCCACTGTGCTCATTGGAACCTTCAAAGCAGCAGAAATTATTCTGTAACCTTCCCCAGCTTTGTGCCTCAAGACAATCCTGTCTCGGAGGTCTACAGACAATTCCTTTGACTTCATGCTTGGTTTGTGCTCTGGCATGAACTGTCAACTGTGGGACCTTCTATAGACAGGTGTGTGCCTTTCCAAATCATGTCCAATCAACTGAATTTACCACAGGTGGACTCCAATGAAGCTGCAGAAACATCTCAAGGATGATCAGGGGAAACAGGATGCACCTGAGCTCAATTTTGAGCTTCATGGCAAAGGCTGTGAATACTTATGTACATGTGCTTTCTAAAATTTTTTATGTTTTATAAATTTGCAAATTTACCTCAAGTAAACTTTTTTCACGTTGTCATTATGGGGTGTTGTGTGTAGAATTCTGAGGAAAAAAATGAATTTAATCCATTTTGGAATAAGTCTGTAACATAAAATGTGGAAAAAGTGATGCGCTGTGAATACTTTCCGGATGCACTGTACTTAAATTCTGAGAACTGCGGACTGTAACTTAGTAGCTAGGATAAAGTCAGCTAATGTATTCTGGGTATTGGATTCACTGTAACTGAAAGTAATAACCTGGGTGAAGGGTATGTTTGTAGTGGTTAGTTCCTGTTTATAAATTCACTAGGATGGCTCAGACCAGCATCTCTTGCACACACACACACAGAGGAGTTGTGTGTGGAGGGGTAAAGCAGTGCAAACTACTTGTGAGCAAATCAACACCACCATCGCCATGCAGGAGCGACAAACTTAATGACTAAAAACTCACCCTTCTTGACCAATTAATTGAAAGATCAGAATTCATAAGTTTTGTACCTTTTTCTATAGAAGAGAAAAGATCTAACTAAGCTAGCGTTGATTTATGTTTTGTGTTGTTTTTATTGTCCTTCGTTTATATAGATTTGTATATATCCATCTTCTATTATCCTTTTGTTACAAATAAACTGTATTATTTAGTTTATTGCAGCAATTGTTCTTGGGTAATTTGTTGAAGTATAATCTATCACAACATTATCAAGTTCTTCCATGTGAAGCCTGAAAGCCATGAGGACTGATTGAGATCATTTATGTTAGGTAGAATGCCTAGAGGGGGCTGGGTGGTCTCGTGGCCTCAGAACCCCTAAAAATTTTGTTAGTTTTTTTTTTCTCCAGCCATCTGGAGTTTTTTTTTCTGTCCTCTCTGGCCATCGGACCTTACTTTTATTCTATATTAATTAGTAGTGCCTAATTTTATTCTTATATTTTGTCTTTTTTTTTTCTTTCTTCATCCTGTAAATCCATTTGACCTACATCATTTATATGAAAATGTGCTATATAAATAAATGTTGTTGTTGTTGACGACATCTGGACCACACAGAAAGTGAAAGTGATTTAATATGGACTTTTGCCAATTCATGAATTATATTCATAGGTGTTGTCATAGCCCTGGAATTCCTACTGGAAGGTAAAATGGAGATCCTTTACACACACTGATCAATAAAGTTGTTTCCGGATTCACCTACTAAACCTGTGTGCCAAGCAGGTTTCTTCCATATTGATTAAAAAGAAGAAAGTAAGGGAGAACATTGAAAAGGAACACAGTCAACTTCAAAGAAGACAAAGAGGAAAAAAAGAAGTAATTCAAAAAAGCATATCAAACATTCTTTTAATTAGCAGAAAATACAATTCAAAAGCAATAGCTTTAAATTCTGATTTTGATCACAGTAACACGGACATTCTTCATTAAAAAAGGGAAACAAAAGAATTGTGCTGGAGATAAATGGAGTGCAGATGAGAGAAAAAATTCCAATATCTTCAGTAAACATCTCCTGTTAACAACAGAAGACACTAATTCACAGTTCCTTAAATTGTCCAGTGAATGCGACAATAGTTGTTTTCTTTCATTTTCTAAACATAAAAATATAAAATCACAGGTTATTACCTTCTTTGCATCTGCTGTTGCAAAGAGAACTGAGATGTGCTGCTCGAGTGTGACAAGCTCCAGGTCAGAATGCACAGAGTCATGATCCGCAAGGAGATTCTGGCAGGATGGCTACTGAAAGAAATTGAAAAATTCTGATATCTTCTCCAAGGTGGTAGAGGAGTCTCCGTAAAATGAAAGCCAAGTGTCATCCAGCAGCACACATCAGCTCTCTCATTCAAGCACAATCTGAGTAATGGTTTAACATTGACATACATTTTACTGTCTTTTGCAGCACATGAAGTGTACACAGCAGAGGAGACCATCCTTGGGGAAGAAACTGTATCGAGCGTCAGGGGGAAATGAAGAGCCCTGCAATATGACTGCAACCTACAAGAATGGTCAGTGCATTGCAGTGCCCTCTCGTGCACAGAGCATGCGTCCAAATGTGTGCGTGTGTGTGCGTGTGTCCCTCTGTGGACATATCCAGTTATCTAAATCCAGTGATTTCAGACCTGCTCTCCTTTTTCCAGTTCACGTAACCAATTCTTTCAACAGTCTAATTAATATCCATAGCAGCTTTTAAAAGTCCAGTTTTGCACTAAAACACATTACTCTCAAAAGTGATACAATTGCTACATTTCTGATTGCTTCCTGCTTTCTAGAAAAACAGCTTGAAGTGACTTAACTTAGTGGTTTTTTATTCTTGTGTAACAGTAGAAGAGACAGAAATGGCAACTGAGTCAGCGACATTCAGTAGGGGTCAATTAAAAATGTAAAAAAAAAAGAAAATACCCTGATTATTCAAATAAATTAAAAGCATATGGCAACTAAAACAAAAGCAACATGGCAAATGCTAAATTATAACTTCAAAATAATAAAGGTGCAGACAGCACCCCCTGCTAAAATGCAGGAGCAACAGGGAGGAACCAGTCACTCCATATATGCAAGGTCACAATGAAAGCAGTGGAGGCAGGGAGGGCAGCCCCATGCATTCATGGAGCCTCTTAAAAATGTGGAGGACAGAGAAGTACGCTGTGACCCGGGCACCTTGCTGCTGGCTTCCTAAATAAGCTGTAAAGCCAATGGTAACTTGACTACTTCTCAGTTCTACACTGGTAAACTAGAGGCTCCAGAAGACACCATTTAGTCCAGAGCTGGGGTTCAACAGGTGTCCTTTTCTCTGTTAAACTTTCCACTGTTGTCCGAAGGATCCAAGACAGGTGAAAATATCAAGCTCCTTAATTCAGCACTTCAGAGCCGACAGTGCATTACAGGGAAGGTCTATGCAGTCAATGAGGCTTTTTCAACTTGGCAGGCCCCCCTTTGCTGATGTCCGGCAGTAGTCCTGTGCGTAGAGGGGTGCCATTCAAGAGGCTATAAAAGCTCTTCCCTGGTCTGTTTTATACCCTTTAAAGGTCCTTGTCCATTCCGGACTGAGCCATTTTCGTTTCGAAGTACCTTGCCCTTTTCGCGGTCAGGCCAAGTAAAAATGGTTTCATCACTGTCCAACTCTGAATCAGAGTGCATGAGGCTTGTATGCATTTGTGTTGGAGATTTCAAGCGGCCTCCTGTTTAAGAAACAAGATACAAAGTTAACTTGGCAACCTGCTGCACAGTTAAGTGTACAGTGCTGAAGTGGGGTCACTGGGCTTCAGCCACAGAACATGCAGTGGCCCCAAAAAAAGGGACCACAAACCAGACAAGCTTCCTGGATCTTTCTCCCTCTTGTCTGTTGCTAGACTGGCTTTATACTTCCCTTTTTTTTCTTTTGCACTCAACCCTCATGTTGGACGTGGTAAACCCATATCCTGGCTCCTCATGGCTTTTTCAGGCTGAGATCCACTGGGCTACATGAGTCACCCTGATACTTGCTAATGAACAGCTCACTCAGGCCTGTTTGCAAGGATTGGTCCTATTCTCCCAGTTTTCTTAGATATAATTAGAACAATGATAAGAGTTATTTCTACAACATAGTGCTAAAGATTTACCGTGACACCAGACATGGTAATATCACAGTCCTTGAAGAGACCAGTCGGTCTGCATCTCCATCCTCTGCATTGGTCAGAACCTCTGGGTAATGACCAAAAATATGAGATCACAAACACAAGTGATCAAAATGAGATTCCAGAGTGGGCTATTGATCACTATTTGTGATAAGATGTAGAGCCTGACAATGTGGGAGGAGAAACCCTGATTTTCCGGAATAAGAGAAAGACAATCTCTGGATGCCTCCCATTGTGGGTAATCATGGAAGGCCCGCTGGGAGAAAACCTATGGACTTACTTGGGACCATCTGGAAATTCTCCATGAGAACCTTTGTAGTACTAGGGTGTTGTACCATGTTAGCCTTTATGGATGTAGTGAGAAGTTAAGCAAAATGACACTTTTTATTGGCTAATTAGAAAGATTACAATACACAAGACTTTGATGCAACTCAGGTTTCTTCTACTCTGTCTGTTTACCCTGGCATACTGCTACCTCTGAAGAATAAGTTGAGTGAAAATGAAGTAAAATGAAATGAACATACAGGATAATGAGGTTTGAAATAGGATGAGTGGGTGATACTGTATGATAGATAGATAAATATGAAAGGCACTATATGATAGATAAAGATATATATGAAAGGCACTTTATGATTGATAGATATGAAAGGCACTAAATGATAGATGGATAGATATGAAAGGCACTATATGATTGATTGATAGGTAGACAGATAGAGCTAGATATGAAAGGCACTTCATGATAGATAGAACAAACTTTATTTGTTTGTTCTTTTATATTAGATTTATGTCCATGAACAATGCCCTACCTCCTTTAGATGCTGGCTTTAACTGCATGCTTTCCTGGTCATCTGTCCCATTCAAAATTTTGTATTTACTTTTCCGCTTTGACTTTCCTTTTCTCCTGAAAATACAAAAAATGGATAATTGACTCCAGACTGCTTTCATTCTCACTCACCCTATCCCCAAATTTGTATTTTTTCTCAAGCTGTCCCCTCACCTGCGACAGCAGCACACAGCTCCCCAGGCCAGCACCCCTGCGGTAACCACAATGAGGAAAAAGGCGATGGAGACATAAAGCACACTCCAGTCTACAGAACAAAAAGGACAGTGAGAATACAGCAGTCAGTTTGTCGCTTCTCTAAAGTCTGTACAACACATCCTTTCTTCATTATTTTGAGCCAACTGCCTCCAGTACAAAGTCCCATGGTGGCACAGAAATGGGCACGAGGCAGGATGCCACCCTGGCTGAAAGGCCAGTTTAACAGATGATACAATTATATGGTGACTGAAACAAGCCATACTGAAGATTTTTTTAATAAATGTTCTGACTCGCTATATTGAAATGTAAATTGAAAAATACAACAAAATAACCAATTAAAAAGACTGATTAAGAGGCAGCTACTTGTCAACCAATTTGAATTGAATTGAAGTGTAATAAAGAATAGGACTGAATAGCCAGCCACAGTCAGCACAACCTGGACGATTACTTGTCTTGTCATTTTCTAATCCATTTTATCCAGACCAGAGTCATGGGGGTGCTGGAGTCTATCCAAAACTAGCATAGGGCGTAAGGCAGCAACAAACCCTGGACAGAGTGCCAGGCCGTCACAGGGCAAACACATACCCACTACAGCCAATTACTTATACACCTAACCTGCATGTGTTTTGGAATTGGGTTAAAGCTCATGCAGACATGGGGAGAACAAGCAGTCTCCGTGCAGGAAGAACCCAGGACACAAACCCTGGTCTCCTTATTATAAGGCAGCACTGTGCCACCCCTAGTTGATTACATTTTGACAAAATATACTGAAATCTATAAGTATTTAAATAATCTCTTGTGATATTTTGCATCTTTTACTTAACAAAAGTGCAAACTGCTAGGCATTCATTTATCCTCTGAATCTTTATTTTATCCTTTTAGAATTCCAGAAAGCTAGGAATGTCCAAGAAAACCTTTTTATTAGCCTGGGGCAATTAAAATTGCCAAGGGCATCAGCCTGAGAAAAGAGCACAAACATGTTTGGCAATATAAATATGACAGCAGTTTTAGTATTATCAGTCACTGTTAACACCCTGCAGTGGGCTGGCACCATGCCCGAAGATTTGTTCCTGCCTTACGCGCCCTGTGCTGGCTGCGATTGGCTCAAGCAGACCCCTATGACCCTGTGTTAGGATATAGCGGGTTGGATGATGACTGACTGACTGTTAACACCATGAGGAGAGAGGCCTTTAAGGCTACTTCCACACTACTACGTTTTCATTTAAAAATGTCATTTATAAACGAAAAAACAACCTCCGTCCACACTTTTCATGTAATTTATGAAAGCATCTTCATCCACATGATTGAAAGCTCATATAATAATAACAAACATTCACCTACACTTGCCATAAGTACATTGACAGAAAAATCCTTGTTGGGATGGTAATGTGGCCAACTACCGGATTAATTACAAAATTTCAGTTTGTTGAGCCAATAGCCTCCAGCACAAGGTCAGATGGTGCCACAGCAACAGGCACGAGGCAGGATGCCACTCTGGCTTAAAGGTCATCTCAACAGTGACAGGTAAATGATTTGCCTTTTACACATTTATGCAGTGTTCAGAGTAGATGAAACACAACTTAGATGCATACAGGTAAGTAACAATATGAGACCCATGGAAAGCAACTCCTGTGTGTCTGCTATGTTGGAAGATCCAGTCAGGGTAGGTCTTTGTAATAAGCACAAACAAATCAGAACACGATTATAGCCTGCATTTTCAAAGCTTTTTGTTTTCACCCATCCAGACTGTTCTGGAGAGCATTTTTAAAAGTCTCTGGTTTCAGGGGTTAAAAATGCTAGGGCACATGTTTTGGGTGTGTACCAAATTATCATCATTCTGGACAAAAATGTTTAAATGCCTATCAGACAGCCAATCCCTCCTAATCCATTAACAACTGTGTTTGGGGTACTCCCAGGTGGGCTTAAAGTGGAGAAGGACATACAAACTGTAATTGCCTTTACTTCACTATTAGCATGTAGACTTATCTTGCTCAGCTGGAATAATCCTAGCCCACCTCTAAGTCAGCGTGTCACTGATGTTATATACTATTTAAAACTGGAAAAAAATAAAATTCCCCCTTAGAGGATCTGTTCAAATCTTTTTTAAAACCTGGCAGGATCTAAGCAATAACATTTTAGAATACACATTTATATTGGGGAGAAAGACTCCTTTCTTGTCACAAAGCTCAAATCATCTCAAACTGGTTTCTTGAACATGACAGTGAGTTCACTGCACCCAAATGGCCTCCACAGTCACCAGATCTCAATCCAATTGAGCACCTTTGGGATGTGGTGGAATGGGAGATTTGCATCAACAAATCTGCAGTGACTGTGTGATGCTGTCATGTCAATATGGACCAAAATCCCTGAGGAATGTTCCAGCACCTTGTTGAATCTATGCCATGAAGAATTACGGCATTTCTGAAGGCAAATGGGGGTCCCAACCTGGTAGTAGCAAGGTGTACCTAATTAAGTGGCCGGTGAGTGTATGTTTGTGTTTACTGGAGGGTCCCAGGAGCAATAAACTCCTTCTGTGAGCTTCCTCCCAAAACTAATCTCTCCACCAACCCCCATCCCAACAAATGACTTAAGCTGATCAAATTTCAGTTTGGAAGAGGCCGAGGTGCTATGTGCCAAACACTCACCACAGTTACTCTCGCCATCGCCAAGCTGCACACGGAGCAGATTCTCCATCCAGAAGGGATCGCACACACAGTGCTTGGTGAATGAGTCGCAATGGCCGTGCTCAGAGCAGTTTCGCTGGCAGGCTGTAACACAGACAATATGTTAACACAATTAAAATATGGGAGATAAATTCAGTGGCCATAGTGGCAAGCTTTCAAATCCAGCTTCCATAAAAACCCAGGAATGAAATATGTAAATATGTATTTACAAATATTTAGGGGTCGTGGAAATGGCTCACCTCGTACTGCCAAGTATACCATCATTTTACTTACCCACTGTGTCTACCTGCCGAGCTCGAAATATGAAGAAGTCTGCTTTTTGTTTCCATAGTTTACTGCGAAGCATTAAAGCAACTTCTGATCCCTTCAGAGGTGGATGACCTGGGCCATTGCGTACAAAAAACACAATTTGGGTGCTGCTTGAGAGAAAGAAAAAAAAAAAAAGCAGTCTGTAAACTTCTTAACGCCCCAAAACTCGACACCCAGACCTTCTAACAATGTGCCCGCTCATTTGTCACTTCACCTCTGTTCTGTAAATGCCTGGATTTTTTGTACAGTGATGTCACTGTCGAGGACTCCCAGCAAGACCCCTATCTGACGGATTAACATGCCCTTTTGCCTCTCTGTCATTTGACCCACTGTCACGTCCAGAATCATCTCCACCAAGTCAGTGTGGTGAGGGTCTGAAACAAAAGGAATTGAATCAGTCTGGACATTCCATGGCTGGGCTATGACAGATTGGTCCTTCTGGACTTTTGGGAATGGCAGATACCAGTTTCATACAAGTCAATCATTGAGCCCTTCATCTCACCTGGGTGAACTTCTATGGTTGCCTGGTCAGTGCTAATTTCCCTCTTGGCATCAGTCACTTGAAGTTTAAACCTGTATGTCCCCTCCACAAGATCAGTCAAGAACAGTACTGCCTGGTGATCTGAATTATTAAGCACTTTCTGCAGGAGGGTTAAAAGTTTTAAGACTGTAAGTATAAAACATACCCAAACTTGTGGTTATTTTGTTCCGTTAAGGTAAAATCCATCAGCAGCCCACTCACCCCAGCAGCAGGACTTGCTTCATCCCGGGTCCACAAGTAGCTTACTATTCCCTTATCATCTGTTGATTTGGAGCCATCAAGAACAGCTGTATTGACAGGCAGGGTTACCACAATGCTACCAGAGATCTTTGCCACTGGAGGCTGATTCAGCTCTGTGGAGGACATACATCAAACATCAGAGGCCTGGAGATATCAAGCAGCAATTAGTACAAAAACAGTGGAAGCCGCAAACCAAAAGCTGCACTTGCCTTCTTTGACAATGATGCTCACACTATCTGTGCCCTGCAGGTTGCGCTCATCTCGCACGGTTAGTGTGAACGTGTATGTCCCCACTTGCAAGCCGGTCACCGTAGCAACAGCACTCTCTGCATTCTCGATTTTTGCTCCTTCGGGTCCCCTGAAAGATAAGATGTATTGAGCTCTGCCCATTCTGCTCTATGTTTGTGAAGAATGTACTCACAGGCATCCTGCTCCATACCTGGTTTGTTCCCAGTGGTAAGATACAATCTTTTGGTCATCGTGACTTTTGCTTCCATCCAGTGTGGTGCTGTCCACAGGTAAGGTCAGCTCTTTCTCTGGACCAGCATTAGCAAGAGGGGGTTTGTTATTTTCTGAGAAAGAAATACAACTGGAATAACACGTCCAAATACTCACAGCGGACATATTTTATAATTCAGTTCCTCCGATTATACCTGGCTGGACAATTACAGTCACCTCTGCTGTGGACTGCTGCCCAGCGGAGTCTGTGACTGTCAGCTGAAACGTGTAGTCTCCCTCCTGCATAGCTGAGAGTTGCAATGTGGAGGTCCGTACACCCTAAAGGATATAGGAGATATAGGAGTTTGTGTTACTTCCATGGCTGCTAGCATTTATTGACTGAACATGTTTTCATGAGCTAGATTCAGTAATAAGACACCTGAACATTAGAAGCAATTTTTGTGTGTTGTAGTATGTAATGTCAATCAGCTGTAATTAGGACATTAGAAAAAATTAGACGAGAACAGACCTGTCAGCCCAACAAAGTTCAGCAGTCCTATTCAGCTGGATTTCCCAGCATACAAGGGTAAATTAAAAAGTAAAGGCAACAGACAGAAGCTGACACAATTCAACATAGCTTTGCCTTTTAGCCAAAGTTAGGCCTTTTCTATCTACTAAGGATCTTAAGAGAGTTACTTGTGTTTTTGTTTTTTCTCAACTTGATTACTGCAACTCACACTCTGGGATCAGTAAATCTCTGATATGCGGGTTGAAGTTGGTTCAGAATGCTGCTGCTCGTCTTTTGGTTGGGGTAAGAAAGTCTGCATCCCCAATTTTGGCCTCATTACACTGGTTGCCAGACAGTTTTAGAATTGATTTTAAAATTTTGTGTTTTTTTTCTTTTTTTATTTTTACATGGGCATGTTTTTCTGAGTTGTGTTCTTTACATCAGCCATCCAGAGAGCTTAGGTCAGCCAGTCAGTCATCTCTTGTGGTCTATCATACTACGTGTAAAACTAAGGGGTGACAGGACTTTTGCAGCTGCTGCACCACGTTTGTGGAATTCTTTACCTTACTACATTAAGGGCGCACCTTCAATTGATCTGTTTAAATCGAGGTAGAAGACTCATTTCTGTTCTTTAGCTTTTCATAATCTTCATTGATAACTGGTAATCCTACCTTCTTACTCAGTGGTTTGTTTCACTTTACTGTTGGTTGTTTTATGTCTTTTGTGTTCTATGTAAAACACTTTGGCTACAGCATTACTGATGTTTGTATGAAATGTGCTCTGTAAATAAATTGACATTGACAATACCTCCTCTGTGCCTGATGGGTAGTTTGAACATGCACAGCACAACACTCTTGCCGTTAGTCTTGTTGAAGCCAAGGTCAAAGAACATCCCAACACTCTGCTGTGTAATTGCACCATTATTGAACAATGCGCTCTAGTGAGATTTCTTTGGGCATACAGAGTGAAACCTTATGAAATTCACCAATGGATGAAGATCAGTGAGGTGTTTGGGTACCCATCTTATGCAGACTTTACAGAACCCCAGGTCATCACACACTATGGCAAGTACAGATCCATAGCTGATATCCGAATGTGCAGCAACAGCAGACAATGTAATCCACGTTGGTCTTCTCTAAAGAAGACATTCACCATACTGATGTGGGCTTGTGTGCTCAATGCTGAATGGTTCACCAGATTGAGTTTTAGTTGGTTACACTTCTTCCTACTTTAAATCTTTCTACCCTTTCATAAACTTTTTGTTGAGTCACATTGTTTCCACATCCTTACTGAGCCAACCTCATTCATGAATTTCAGCAGATTACATTCCCTTTGGCCAAAACAATGTCACTACTGTGCATTGATAAACAATGATACAATCCTGCAGCAGAGCATCCATGTTCTTTTGAGCTTGGGCCTTAACTAGACTAACTGCAGTATGGTGTGCATGTTCAAAAAACCCATAAGCCATTGCAAATATGTTGTATTGCATCAGCTTTTATCCTTTAAT